>NC_082355.1:13022727-13325757 GCF_027477595.1 Haemorhous mexicanus | reverse complement strand
GGGAGAACTATCCTGACAGAAAAATAAATAAAATAAAGAAATAAAATTTATTAACTAAAGTCTAACTTTAAAAATAAATAAATAATGAACTTAAATAACCTTTTTAATAAATAAAGTTAATAAAGAAAATTTTAAAAGCTTGCTTTAATGTTAAAGCCCTCAACAAAATCAGAGTCCTCTCAGAGGTTTGTCACTTGAAGGTATCTTGCACACAACAGCCAGGGAGCTCACAGGGAAACAAATCAGACAAGCAGCAAAGGGCAGGAGTGTGCAGCTGTCTCAGGCACTGAGGAGCAGAGGGACTGGCCATTAGTGCAAGTATTTGGGTGGAAGAAATAGATACACATGCAGATACTGTGAGCAGAGCAATTAGATAAGGCTCCCACTGACATGAGAGCTGTAAACCACTAGGAAAACACTCTGCTGAGATGAAGTGTCATCACCACACACAGCTCCATGGCTGGCTGATTTTGGAGAGGCTGAGCCTTGCTGAGCAGTCTATCCCTGATCCAGCACACAGCACCGAGGGCTCTGGAATTTGCACACCTCGGGGGAAACAGAGCAGAGCCAGTATCAGAAGATGGAAGTGTGCAGGGGTGGGAAGCCAAACTGAAGTCCTGAATGCCAAATGTGAAGTGACTGATAATGTATTTACACCAACATCTGCATAAACTTCTGCAACAGTTCCACTGGTGTCAGAACTCAGGACATCCCTCTGGGAACCCCCCCTGCCAGGGGGCTCAGAGACCCTGGCACACAGCCCAGAACACCAGTGGGGTCAATTATGAACCATGGAGCAAATTGCCACCATTACATGAAGAGATAAAAGCCACAGCAGTTTAAATAGTGTGAGAATAAAGTACTCACAGGGTGTAAATGTGGGTTTTGGGATTTTTAGTATAGGGGTTTTTGGGGACAAGTCGGGGGGATTTGGGCATGTCCAGCCTTTCTTCTGCTCCTTGGCCTCCATCTTCAGTGGTGATGTTGGCACTTTTAGATTGGTTTAGAGTAGAAGATCACTGTCTAACATAGATGATAGATATTGGAAAATAATTGTAAACATGTTATATATAGTTTTTAGTATATAAAGATAACACCACCCCAGGGGCAGGCAGAGTGCCTCTGACTGTCCTGCTGAGCAGACCTCGGCTGGGCAGGAGAAAGAATTTTATAGATAAGATACAATAAGCAACTTTGAGACCCAGAAATGAAGAGCTCTGACTCCTTCTTCAGGCACCAGGCTGGGAAAAGAGACTTTCCAACTTTTCTTGGGGTCACTGTGACCAGCTGGAGACCCTGACACACTGGTGCTCATTTGGTGCCATTAGAGAATGGAGATTCCATAGCAGGTATGGCAGAGGCAAAGTGAGGGGTACAGAACACACCAGAAATAGAAGTACCTGAAACTACTTTCCAGCACTGGTTTGACTGACATTTTTTGTAACTTGATGGAACGTAAATATTGTTTTCTTCCCCAATATTATTTGATTTGCAAACTCCAAAGACATTTGTTTGTGTTTTAGGAGGTGAGCACATTTCAGTACTATCTGTATGAAAAGGCAGCAAACAGAAAGAGCAAGTGGGAAGAGATGTACCACTTGGAACACAAGCCAGATTTAAAAACACCTAAAGAGGCATAAGGGGTGTGTGTATATATATATATATATATATATATATATATATATATGAATGAAAATAAATACAGGGAACAATTTCTGCTTCTGGAAACCATATGAACTGTCTGAAAAGACACCACACCTTGTCAGAGAGAGCTGCACGCTGACCCTGCCAGCCCCACAGTGACTCTAGAGCTTCATCACCTGCTCCCCCTGCAAATACCCAGAGACCTCAGAGCTGAGAGTCAATGCCTGCACAATCCCCCTGATTTTGCAAAGAAGCACAGTCACAACTCCTTATAACACAGCCCACACCCCACAGAAACCAGCAGTGCACTGGGTAGCCCTGCACGAATCTCTGGAGCACCTGTGGGCTCTATCAGCATGATGGATATGTAAATAAAAAACATTACTGTGAAGTATCCAACACAAAGGTGTGATAGGTGAGGCAGCAAAACAATCTGAGGTGGCTTCCCAAAATGATAACAATATCAGATTAATGAAACAAAAAAGCTTTCCTCGATATCAAGTGAAAAGAACATTTGATAGTAATAAAACAAAAAGTATCTTGGGATTTGGATTACATTCCTTAACTCTTCCAGAATAAGAATACCATAAGGAGGAAAACAAAAATCTAAATCTTATGTTTATTCATCTTTAGGAGATGCCAATATATTGACAAAAATATGCATAACCACAAAACTCACCATCCAGTATCAGAATTAGAATACCCTATACTGCTGATGGATTAATTATGCTTTTTCCAAGCTATTCAGATAATTAGACATACTAAGTTCAGAGCTATTTTTGCAATGATAATGGACTTGTTTTGTTGTGGTCTATTTAACAAACTGTTGGATGCTTTTTCTAAAGCTTGTTTACATTCCTGTGCATCCTAGCTTGATTGATATTCTGTCCTTTGGATTATAGTGTCATGCCAGCAACACCATTGAAATAGCTCAGGACAATATAAACCTCGTTTTTCAGAGCCTCTACAATAAATCAGAGTTGAGTAACTCTTTGGGCCCTTGCTGAATTGAAATGCAGCATAGTGTGCCAAATAATTCTTTTTAATTTTATACACACACACCTTTGTGTGAGAGAGCCCCAGATACAAAGGATTCCATTCAGCAAAGTGTTTCAGAGCTACTCCTTCACAGTATTTAGACTTGTTCAAAACTGCATGCAACCTTAATACAGAGAACACTCACGAAAAGCATCACAAAACAGAACAAAATTTAGATTTTTCAGTTTCGACGCTTGTAAGAAACACATTTAAACTTAGGCACAGACATGCTGGAAGAACCCTGACCATTCTGGGCAAGTTCTCACCCTTTCCAGAGTCAGCTGTTTCAGCTGCAGAGTTAACTGGCCTGAGGTGCCACCACTCAGCAATCTGTCCTGGATCACATCAGTCACATCAGTCTCTGCCTTTAGGCTGCCAAAGAGGAGCATGTGAGGCCACACTCAGCCCCAGCAGAGGCTGAGCACCATCCTGCACCTTGGGCTGTCAAACTCTGCTGTGGAGGCACTTAACCAGCTCTGGCCATTCTGTAACATGGGCAGCTTCAAAGAGAAGCATTCATGCAGCTTCAAACTTTCCTGTGCTTGTTCAAAATCTGATTAAACCAAAGATCTGCTGCATCTGTACTAAGAAATCCTGCCTGCCACAGAGATGTCATGCACAATAAATATCTATGTGCAGGCACAATTTTGTTTTAAACACACAAGTGTATATTTGTTGTGATTTGTGTTATCTGGCTGCAAGAAAAATAAACAAAAGTTGCACAGCATTTTTGAAAGACCACAAACACTTAACACCAGTATTCTTCAAAGGGAAAGTGCCCATTAATCAACATTTCTCAAAACATGGCTTTGTTTTTAACATGCTACAAATGAATAGAATTAAAATCTTAAAGTTAGCAGAAAGAACTCTAGAATTATATCATTAAACACTACTTCTTTCCTTCTGGGTACCATGACTCACAATGTGCAAATGTATTATGCAAAATAAGATTAAAACAGAATCTGCATTTTACCCTTGGGTTCATTCAATAGTCAAGAGGAGTTAGAGAAGAAGAAGTTAATTTAGGATGAAAATAAAGCATTAAAAAATAAATTTTTTCATATTGTCCTTCAAAGACCAATCCACACAGAGACTTGAAAAGAACAGTATGTCTCTTGCAGTGGAGGGACATTTAAATCTACACTTTTATTTGTATCACACATCCCTAGAGTCCTGCAAAGGCTGTTTGCTTGCTTTGTTTATAAAAAAAAATAAGGAGGAAAAAAAAGAAAAAGAAAAGAGGACTTTACCATACCCTCAAATAAATGTGGTATTTGACATACATAAGAGATCTGAATACTCACCTGCATGTCTTAGCCCTGTGAGGATGGTATTTCCAAAATTAAGATTATGTGGGTTGGAAGGGATTACACAGCACTGAATAACCTTATGCAAGCAAAATTTTAGATTAATATCCACTGTGTATTTTATTTTATAATCCCAAGATATAAAATTGCATCTGGGCCTCATGTTTTTTAAGGGTTTGTTTAGTTGTTGTTTGGTTTTTTGGTTGGTTTTTTATTAATCCTTTATGCAAATAAGAAATTAATATTTATTTATTTATTTCTTCATAACATGCACCCAAATCAGCTTTGCTGGTTTATTCTTGTAGCTTGCAGTTTAGCCTGAGATTAATTTTCTCAGGGGATTTATGTTTTCTGTCCATTGCAGCTTTGCTTCTCTAAGCAATGCACTCTGCACAGGACTGGGATTGCAGCTCATTCCTGGGCTCTTCATTGGAAAATGTTCATCTGCAGGTGGTAATTAAACACTGGATAGTGTGAAATGCTGTTTGGCTGCTCGAGGGGCAAACCTCAGCCCTGTCCTTGCATTACCCTTGAGTCTCCAAGGAAGAGTGGTGCTGATGCATATGAGGACTGACATGCTGAGCATGAGATTGCACAGTGGTTTTGGTCAATTTAAGCAAGGATTCCACCAGAACTCCCTCCCTGACTGCCTGTGCCCTTCCCTTGGGCTACTTCTGTGCTTTTACAAACACACAGAGATCTAGTCCATCCTCCTCATCACCCAGCCTCTCTCCCCAGCAATGCTTTGATTATATCCATGCCCTCGATCCTCTCCATACCCAGACACTAGATTGTGACTACACAGAAAAGGTGAAAACACAGTTTAAAGGCAGAAAAAAGTAAGGCAAGACTGTTCCAGGCCTGGGCACCCCAAGAATCACTTAGTCTAAGCTGGTGTGTGCTGGGATCTGGAGCCAACCTTTGAGATATTCCCCCTGCTCACAAGGGAGCCACGGCTCTGGCAGCAGGTGACAATCCTGGCAGCAGGTGACAATCCTGGCCTGCAGAGAACACCAGGGACAGGCCACAGCCACAGGGGCTCAATCCCCAGCACAGAAAGAGAAGACTGAGGCAGCCAATGGTTCTAAAGCTTCAGCAAATGTCCCAAGCCATGGCCCAGTGTCAGGCCCGTGTGTCTCCAGGTTCCTTTGCAGCTTCTCATTTTGGTTTGCCTTTATATCAATCCAGCTCCTCCAGAGCTAGGCAGCAAAACCCAGCTCTAAGTCAGTCAACTCATATTTATACTGTTCCATCTGTGAGTGATTCAGCTGCAGAGGGCAATTAAAAATAATAAATATTTCCAGTGTTTTTCTCTCCCCTCCTTAGAGGAATCAAACCACTGCTGACACAGCAGGAAATGAATTGCTCTTGACTGCAGCTAACAAACACTTCATAAGTGCTTGGAACACCTCTGGTGATCATGACCCTCATATAAAATGTCCAGTGTGAATGGGCATCTACTGCTCTGTGAACAAGCCACAAATTGTCTTCATTATTTATTAGAATAGAATGCTTCATCACCCTTGGCATATGGATTTCTCACCTCAAAGGACTTTTTAAAACCCAAATCTCCAGTCAAAAATAATCCATATCATACAATGGTCTAAATGGATAGCAAGAATAAATGTATTTGCTCAAAGTTTCTCAAAAGTCACTGATGACAGACTATCAAGTAATCCTTATGCTCCAGGTCCCCATATCTCTAGCTGAAATGCATTAAAAAAAAAAAAAATCAATCAAGGCTACTACACCTATGTACAACTTGTGGTGTGGTATTTTCCTTATAGCATTTTGAATCTTCCACCACCCCAGAACAATGGACTTCAGAAAATAATACGAGAGAAAAAATTTCTCTTGCTTTCAAGAACATAATTTCAGGAGTGATTTCAGAAGTGATTCATTGAAATGAGTGCAGAACGGAAAAGAGTTGGGATAAAAGATGAAAATGGCCACTCTATTTGCTTTGTATTGATTCTGCTTTAATCTCTGTGCAGAGACTGTGCATTTCTGGGTGTGGGGCATGGCAAGGAGGTGGAATGAATAGGACATCAAAATTACATAGGAGTACTTAAAGTCTTCTGTTCTTTGTTCTATAGACTGGTGCACATATATCTGTGAGATGCTCATCTGCTCTGCACATCTAACTCCAGGAAAAGAAAATGGCACACTGCTGCTTTTTTCCCCCCCTTCCCAATTTTCATAAATTGTTTTTTTATGAGGCAGTTGATTTATAAATGTCACAAAATCAAATTCAGATGAATTTTCTATTCGTATAAACACCTAGAAGAGAAGAAAATTGACTAACTGGAATCTTCTCTGTCCCTGTATTCAGGCAGAAAGCTTCATAACAAACTGGCTTGCTGACAGCCATTGGAAACTTGAGGGGTTTCTCTCCACTTAAGAGAAGAAAACCAAGATTCAGATGCTTATCTCTCAACACCAGAATGAAGCACTGACCTCACCATCACTGCTGGGGTGCCTGCCTTAGGAACAGGGGGGCTAACAGGCTGCACAATTACTGCACTGAGCCAGCATGCTATGTGGCATGGGGATTATTAAGTGGATTATTAAAAGCCCTGTAAAGGTTTCTAAATGAGCCTGACAAGTGAAATAAACTGTGCTGCTTCTCCTTTTCTCTCTTCTTGCCTACTACATTTAATAATGATTTAATTCATAAAATGCTCATGGATTAAAAAAACAACACCTATAATACAAACTATAATAAAAAAGCAGGGGCACAAAATGAAAGCCACGCAGTTTTTTAAAGGCAGACAAACTGCATGGTAACAATCACACTACAGAACACACCACCACATCATACCCTGAACCAAAAGCCCCAGTGAGCCAACACATCACACCAGGCTGGGGGGGGTCACTGTCCAGGTCAGCACAAGGCCAGCCCTGCTGCAGGGGGACCACAGGACCAGCCTAATGCTGCCACTCAGAACCTCGGGGGTGGCTCTGGGTGTTCACATCAGAGTTTTCCCTGTTTAGAATTCCTCTTTCCCATTCTCAGCCTTCCTGGGGTCACTCAGGGGGATGGCAGGGGAGGCTGGACCCTGAGCTGTGCAGGACTGAGCCCCAGCCCAGGCAGACCTGGTGCAGTGACTGATGGCTGCCAAGGCCCCTCTGGCTCAGGGATTACTGAGAAGGGCAATGCCATCATCACTCTTCTGCTGCTTGAAGTATACTTTCCTCTCCAGGGAACAGAACTTTGATAACAAAACACCCTTCAATTGCTGCACATCCAAAAGGCTGTTTTTTGTGTCACTGGGGCACTGCACTGCACCCAGAGAGCAGGGGAAAGCTGGGCTCTGGGTGTGTTCTTTTAATGCACACACATAAATCAGATAACCTCTCTTTGCTCCAAGTGACATCATGTCACCATTGCAACCAGACCCTGTGCATGTGGCAGGCTAAGTCATGTTAGTTCTTCAAATGTTTAAAAAGTCAAATGTATTCATTTGTATTTTTAAACTTCAGTCCTCCTGATAAATCTTATTTAGAGGGAAGAGCTGCTTCCTTTCTACTAAGCAAAATGACAGTTAGAAAGATTTAAATATCAAAATCTTTATTTGTTAAAAATTCAATCTTCAAGACTTTACTTCTGCACATTTTCTTTGAAATGAATGCAGACTTTTACTTGAAAAAGGACCAATACTTAGCATCAACTTCTACCTTCATAACTGCATTCAAAGGATGCAAGCAGCTTTTTCTTTGCTTTTCATGAAAACTCTCAAACACAGATTTAGGATTGTTGTTCCTAAAGCTTCCTATGAAGCTTCAAAACAGCCACCATCTGCTGGAGTGGAGGGAAGAGCCAGTTACTCTTCTGAAGTTGCTATCACAGCACCTGACAAACAACCAGACAGAAAAGAACAGCAATAGTTCTTGCTAACTTCTGTTTTGCTATAAAGCACAAGAAGTGAAAACACTCTTCAGTCTTTACTGGCTTTGTGATCCATTTTATAAAAAAAGTCAAGACTGAGGCCTGCTTCAGTAGATAAAACATTAATCCTTTCACCTCTAGGACAGGTGTTTTGTCTAACACGAGCTCCTAAACAGCCAGAATTTGGCATTCTGCTTTGTGACAGCAGTTCATATCAGAAAGCCAATCACCACACACAGAGCCATCAGCCTTTGAGTCTTTGAAGAGCTCTGACAGGCTGGGAATCCTCTCTCAGCCTGGGAGGGGTGTGAAGCAGCAGGGCACAGGTTGATCACAATGCAACATAAGGATGTTTTTGACCACGTGCACAGGATCTGGTTATAAGAAGAAAGGTCACAACTCTTTTCACCATTACTCTAACCTGCACTGCCCTGCTTACTCCAGGAATGGAAAGACTAAATGAAGAAATAATAAGAAAATTAAAATGTTGAAGCAACTACCATCCCATTCAGATTTCAAGTGCTGAGTGATGCTGCATGCATAAAGGCCTGACAGTTGTATAGATAAACATTTTATATATATCAAAACTGGAATATACCCGTGGAAAGATTTCCAATGAAATCTTAACCACAAGCAGCCTCTGCACATTCTGAACTGTCAGCAAGAGAAAATTCAGAATTTTGATCAGAGCTTGGCTTTTTGAAGACATTTCCTCTGAACCATTCTCAATTCCATAAGCTATATGCCTTGTTTGTCAATGAGTCAGCTCCTGTTAATAAGTCATGCAAAATGATGCAGATTGAAGTTATGCACAGAAAATTATCTTTCTTGAAACTCCTGTGTTAGCTGATTTGCCTACTTAACATGTTATGACAGCTTCAAGATCTTCAAACTGTCTAGAGATATACACAAACCATTAAAAACTCCAAGAAAAGCTGCATTTGAAATAATAGCAAGTGTCAAAATATCTTGGAAAACGTAGGGCAATAAAATATTAATAACAAAACAGCTGTTTAATGGCAGCCTACTGAACATTTAAACATGCTGGTGTAATTTAGAAGTGAGGGTATGTCATACCTGGAAAATGATGAATGATGCCTTGTGGTTCCCAGGATGCTTTAAGCACATATTTGGGAGGAAAAATAGATAAAAATAAAAAAGGTGGGGGGGAGGAAAGCCCTATTACCTATATTTAAATTTAACCAGAGTAGAAGTAAAAATGACAACTTGCTTAGCTATAAAGCTTTCTTTGTGCACTGACTCTTGATAGCCTTCAAGAAAATAAGAACAAATAATGCCTCATTCTCATGTTAACATCTTTGTTACCTGTCAGTGGTTTTTGTTACTTGGTTGGTTCATTTTAAAATACCAAACACAGAACAGCACCCAGAGGAGACCCCTATTACTCACATGTGTTGAATGAGCTCAAGTAGATATCTGTGACCTCCAGGTCAATGTCACAGACAGAAAATATAAACTTCATCTTATACCCTGAATATCTAGCTTACTCTGCAGGATTAAGGGTCATCAGAATAAATAGATTTTTTAATGGTCTCTAAGTTTGGAAATATTTTAAATATGTAAATTCTTTTTAATAAATCACATGAAAGGTTTAAGGACTTCAGACCGAGCTGTAGTTGCAAAACATACGAGGCATAGAGTACTTCCATTTCTGAAACAGGTTACCTCATCCTGGGTTTTACAGTTTGGTTTTCTGACATGGAAAAAAAAGAAAAAAAAAAGACAAAGCCATACCCCCCTTTTTTTTTGAGTGCCATTTTCCTAATGAGAAATTGATGAATGATGACATCTGGCAAGAGAAAAAAAGCATATGGTCTAACTAGCTGTTTCTAGAGAGGTTAAAATCAGCTTTGCAATTTTCTGTGGTTGCCATTATGATTGACAGATCATCAAATAAATCACTCTTCTCCCCCTCTGTGCTGGTCCTCTGTACCATCAAAGACACCAGGGGGTAAATTTGCACTGTACTATATGAGGAATTAGACATGCAAGATCCATTAACATAAATGGGATTTTTGCACCTAATTCCCCACACATCATGCTGAAAAACGTCGCCGTAGGATATAATATTCATGTTTTCTTCTTTATTCTATTTATAATTTTTAATTATTAATTTCTAGCATAATTGGGTTCTTCTAAAGAAAATTAAATGCTTGGTAAGTTACCTAAAATACTGTTTAAGACCCCTTGGGCTTGGTGTGGAAGATGACAGGGAGGGTGAAAATCCCTCAGAGAAAGGAGGGTGGAAGGGATTGTTGTCCCACACTCAGATTGGCTCCTCAGCAGAGGCAGAACCCAAACCTCACCTGTGTCAGCCCACCCATCTCATCCTTACCTCTGTCAAAAAGTAATCCAAATGGATATAACAGCTGAAAACTGTAACAAAGTGAAGCTAACTAGAGCGTCCCTGGGTCAATGCAATGGGACAAAAAGATGTTGAATTTGAGATTATTTTCCTTCATAATCCCTCAAACTGCTAGATAAAGGCAGGCTTTCTGGCTGACTTAGATGCAGTCTGCTGCCATTCCTTTGCTTTCATTGGAAATTCTGAAACTCAATTATCCAATTTCAATCTGCATAAATTTTAAATCTTTCATTTTGACAAATGTGCAAATGATCAATTTGGGTTGCTCCACTCTTTTTATTTTTTTCCCCCAGGGGCTTAATGGCTACACTGAAGAAAGTTAAATTTCACTGCAGGGGCACAGAAAAGAGATATGAAAAGTTGGTGCTCAGGACATGATTTGCTATCCTAAAACACTTCTGTGCAGAACAGAGAACCTTTCTAAAAGGAGACAATGTCCTTCTTCACATTCCTATCTTCACCTGGCAAAGGCACCAGAGCTGCTGAGACTGGAATTGATACACAACTCTTTGTCTGCATAAAATCTGGGTGCTGTTGTCCAAAGATTCAAAAAGAAGTGGTCCTTTATACCGAGGGGCTCAAAAAGAGAAGATAATGGGCAAAACTTCAGGAACAAAAAAAACTAACTAAAAAAGTTTCATGCAGAAACATGGGGTGGGTTCAAGGGAAAAAAAATTACATGAACAACATAAAATTGAGGCTGGGCTTGCCATCACACAGTTAAGGATCTGAATAACTGAGATAATATTAACAAATTGCCAGGTCAGGCAAGTGATTTGTTGCCTTTGTTGGAGGCTGAAGAGAAACCAAGGCAATGGTGTGTCATTACAGACCATGCCAATGAAGATGAAGCAAACCAGGTAGACATTCTATTGAGGGAGGTACTGAGAGATTTTAACATAACAGGCAAAAGGACAAGTCCCAAACTGGCTTGCAGATCTGAACAAGAATTGTCTTTTTGAAAGGGGTGAGGTTGAACAGGGAGAAGTGCTGAGATATTGACTGCCTTATTTGTTTTGGCTATGATTCATGTTGAAAAAAAGGCAACGAAACACACCAGAGACAGAAAAACACTAGGTGAAAGAAGAAAGGTCAGAATGGGGGTATTAGTTTTACAACCTATTCAACAGATTTCGGTGTGAAAGATATAATTTAAAACTATTAGATAATATTAGATCTTGATTTCCAGTGTTTGCTACCACCTTTTCTTCTATACTTTTGGAATTCACATTTTTATAAAGTGTAAATTCAAACTCTAGACAAAGCCTGTTCCTGTAAGAACAGTGTGAACACAGAGCTTATTTTCCTATCTTGGTCCTTCTCTGACAAAGCCTGACAAGCAGTCCCTCTGTTCCTAACAAGTCTGTTTTATAGAACAAGCTTATTTTGAACAAGTATTTTTGTAAGAAACACCTATGTCTGTAATGATTCCTATAAACTCTTCTGCTTACTGGTTAATCTAACAGCTCTGCACATCACTTCAGCAAACACAGAAAGGAAACCTGTACCCTTTTGCTTCTTGCATGACAAGTTTTTATACAAGAAAATATTTTCATGGAATATAATGGGGCTTTTCATACTTTCTTTTTCTTAAGATTTTCATTTCCTTCTGCTTTTCAGGAGCATTGATTGAGAAAAAAAATCAATGGTATAGTTCATGCTTACAGCCTCCTCTATATCCAGTCCCCTCATATCTGACATAAGCAATTATCCAAACAATGCTACCACCAGCTTCATTTCTGCTGAACTATACATGCTTCCTTCAATCACTCCTGAAATTACTGAGTGGGAGCTTTTCTGGATGGCTTTTAAAATGGATATGCTCATATAGGTCATCCTTTCTCTCAGTTACATTAGTTTGCATTTTTCTGTGACGAACAGAACTTGAATTGACAGCTACATTTTTAATGTTTCCTGAACTCTGTCGTTTTCATTTATGTAATAGCTTATGGTGCTGAAGCTGAATTCCCTGTGAACATGCTTTCTGTTTGCTACTGCTGGATCACAATGAACATAATTAATAAAGCAGCACTAGGCAACTCAGTGTGTCAGACATGGGACATGACAAACTGAGTCAAATAGATTCACTTTTATATCCATTGCTTGATAAAATGCCCAACGAGTTACCAGAGATGGTGCCAAGAGATTAAATCTTCTTGTTAATAGCATAGAAAAATCAATGTTACCTTCAAGAGATTGCTGATAAAAGATTGGAGAAATATTTTATTTTCCGGGTAACAACTATGCCTGTTGCCTTTCTATTTTAGATTCTTTATTAGGAGATTCAAAATACTCTCAGTGATGTAATTCCTGTAATTTTTTTATTTTTATGGATTCAAGTTTAAGAGTTTGTGTGTGCCTGTTCCTTTGGGGGATATAGTGCCCTGGCACTATATGTATTTGAAAAATTTAATTTCCAGCAAGGGCACAAATACATATAGCATGTAGGAAGAATGATCATTCATTTAATGTGCATGGAGGTATGTAAAATATACATATGTGTGTGTGTGCTAAGCTGCCTTCATTGCTATTTCTGCTTATTTTCTCCTGAATAAAACCAGGTAATTAATAAATAAATAAATAAATAAATAAATAATAAAAATAAAACCCAGATATTCAACATTAAATGTATGTTTAGTCCCTTTCTAAACACCAAAGAAAAACTGCACAGGTACCTGTGCATGCAAGTGCACTCTGAGGGCACAGTATGGAAATGGAATATACCATGCAGCTCATCTTACACATCTCAAAGGAGCTGTCTGCCTGCAAAGTTTAGGAAACTTTGGCCTTCAGCATCTTCATGCTGTAATAACAAAGCTTTGTCATTTTATTGCAGGCTAGTAGAGTAGGTGAACAAACATCCCTTACAATGCCAAATGAAGCTGCTATTTCCCCAGCATTGTTGTTCTCTAAACCTGATGCTAGCTCCCTTATCTACCGTGCTTTCCTCTAAGCAGATTATAATTGATCAGACTTATCAGTAATGTGGGATCTTGAGTTTATTATTTCATGAGCTCATGCTGAAAGGGTTTTTCCCCTGCTCCAACCTGAGGACATTTTTTACAGGCTGCTGATGGTAGCACTGACCACTTCTCAGCTATCTCAGTGCAGATTAACATCTCATTTGTTCTCCCACTTTTGCCTCGAGGTCTCTCAGTGCTGTTACTGCACAGTCATTTCCTCTCAGCTGTATGAGTTTCCCTTTTCCCCAATGAACTTTCCTGTGTTCGTTATGAAATTTTACTAAGATAATCTTTCAACAAGATAAACAAAGCAAAAAATATTTTTTTTTTTTTTTAATTCCTTGAACAGGGATGCTGAAAAGGAAGAGCCTAAAAATCACCATGTGAACTATCTAATGGTGGTTTTTTCTCTTTATCAGAGGAGGCACATTTTTGACAAGCTGCTTAAGTAGTTTCATAAATATTTCTATCATAATTTATGTTGGTAAAACACCCAAAACAATTTTCTTCAAATGAATTGCAGCCAATGCTGTAATTACAGCCAGTCAGAAGGGGCAAGGAGAATTTATTGTTGCTTTCATTGCAGTGACATGAGAGATACTGTTCCTCATTGTTCAGCATAATTTTGTCTCCATATTTATGTTTACACTATAGAATATTCCTACCTCATAAAACCCCCTAAACCAAACTAATCCATTGAAAATATATTAAAAAAATAAATCGCCAGCAGGATTGCTGCCAATTTTGTGAATACCATGGATCTGTTTCCTTATAAGTCTGATGAAGAAGCTTGATAGATCTGATGAAGATAGCTAAAGGTTCTAAATCTTTAATTTGTTATTAAAAATCTGTTAATTGCTAATAAACATTCGCAACTAATAATCTGTTAATTGCTAATAGACATTGTTCACCAATTTCTTACAAATTGTGTACTGACTAATGAATGAAGGAACCTTCCCACCTCCTATGGGCAACGACCCCACTGCACTCAGTCCCTCAGATCCTTGCTTTGATCATCTATAATCTCAGCCTGCAAGGCCTGCATAGGAAAGGACCATTTCATGGCTCTAAGTTACAGACTTGCACTACTATGGCTTTTTGCAAGAAAACTGTGGGGGAAACCTACCTTGAAGCTAAAATTATTGGAGAAAGGCTGCTTCTCTTCTGTGGTTTACTGCTTTGTTCCACAACAGAAGAAACAAAAACCAGAATCATGTGTAAAATTCAGCAGGTTAAAATAGGCAGACTTTTTTTGACTAGTTATCAAGGATGCTGAAATCAAACCAATCATCAAAAACAATCCCAACAGCAAACAGTAGTAATTGACTTTAAATTGATTCTTAAAGGTGAGATATTTAAATTAAGTACCTCACTTAATTACAGATTATTTCTTTCTAGACCAATAAACAAAAGAAATATGGCTAATTTATTTCAAATGTTCAGGTTTTACATAAATATATTACATAAAGAATACTAATAATGTTGTGCTTAAGATAGTATAGTAAACCTAATTTCTCTTCATTTTGTTCATAATATTTGAATTTCTGAGCTGAAAATAACCCCATAGACAATAAAAAAGTAGATTTGTGCTTAATTTTTGAGTAAAATATAATAATTTTTTTAAAATCAAGAAACTCTCATGCAGTACTGACCTAAACAAGAGGTAAGCTTGGAATGAATGTACAATTTTCCTCAAGCCACAAATCTGCCTACGTTGTTAATTTTGTAAAACAAAATCCACAGCCTAGTGCAGGACAGAACCCAGTTTGTGTTTCACATGAGGGTATTGCAAGTTCACAAAATGAGTGGTTTTATTTCTTAGGCTCTCCTACACAACAGCTGTGCAAGATTGAAACCTGCCTGATAGAAACAGAAGTTGTTTTGTTATCATGGTTGGGAAGAATGAGTTGGAAATGTGAACACCTATGTCTCAAACAACTAAAAAGAAATAAATCCATAGCATTCAAATCATGATTTCATGCCTCTTTATAGTTCACAGACATTTGTCTCCTATTTGAGTACACAGGATTATCTGTGCAGAGGCAGTATCTGATTTTGTCTCACTAAATCCTGTACTTCAAAAAGAGGAAAGGAGGAAAGATTCTGACCCCAAAAATATGGAGAATATTACCTTAAATGTGTTAGTAGTCCCTGCCCTTTCAGACTTGGTTAAGGAATGGACAAAATGTCAAGCAACATTTAAAGGAAGCTGAGAACTCCAGACAGGCAAGGATAAATCCAACATCAATGATAAAGACAAAGGTCAGGGGACAAATATATGACAATTACTTTGTACAAGTCAGGACAACAATACATCTGTCAGTTCTTCAGAGCATCTGAATAATAATTTCCCTTGGATCAGGACCCAGATGAGCCTTACAATATGAGACTGTAATTCCCCTCTGGGTAAAAACCCCTTTAAACACAATGATAGCCTAAATACTGGAACAGGAATAAACATCACTTGGTCACACAGAGGAACCACACTGCAGACACCCACAGTGATTCCTTGTTACCAGAATGCCCTCAAAATGAGACAGGTAATGCAGGACAGACAGACACCAAGAGCTTCAGCAAATAAATGATTCCAAGCCATCAGAGCTGGAAAACCAAAGTATTTCCTCTCTGAGTTTGGGTGTACACAGCCAGGTTAAAAAGTTCTTTGCTGTGACAGAAGCTTTAGCTCAGGACCACTTGAAGTGTGCATCCCCCTTCTCTGCAGCAGGCTGTAAGCACAAGAGAAGGGAGAGATGTGTAATCTGCATCTGTACTCAAAAGATAAAAAGCAGGAGCCCAGAAAGCTTAAAGTATTACTGTGGTGCAGCTAATGCAAAATCAATGGCAGCAAAACACCTCAGAGCCCGGGTGACGCAGGAGCCCGGCTGGGGGAGAGGCCCCACGAGCTGGGAAGGGAAAGAACTCCTGATGTGAGACTTCTCCCTGTGAAAACAGTCCAGAACCTGCTGGCCCTTGGTAATACTATGGGGTCTTCACAAGGGAGATGAGCATCAAGCTTTAAACACATGCCATTTCGAAGACTGCACACATTCAGTGCTTGGATCAAAATTTTTCCACTGACTGAAATGGGAATATATCAAAATAAGGATGTGAATTACAATAATAAAAATTACTTTGTTTTCTGAACTCCTTCCCAAGATAAAAGCTCTATGTCTGATACATTTGCCTTTCTACATTTGTTTTTGCATTTCCCATATCTGATTGCAAAGCACACACACACACTTTACAGCAAAACAATCCATATTCATATCTGAGAGTGCATTATGTAATTCTGTCTTCAGATAATATAACTGTAATGTGAAGTGAAAAGTGCTGAATAAATTACTTATCCTGATAAGTGTTTCTCTGTAAATCAAAGTCTAAAGGCACCACAACAGTAGGAGTAGCATTCAGGCTGGAATAAGGATTGGAATTGTACAGAGTATTTTCACCATCCTGGTGGCATGAAATGGGACTGCTCAATGTACAACACATCCTTAATATTGTTTCCAAAAGAAAAAAACCCTGATAATCTAAGATTCCTGTGTGAGCGTGCAGTATTGAGCCAGGATTTATCATGGCCATAATGGATGGTAACACACAATGATTCTGTTATGGAACTCTAACCTCAGAGTCACAACGCTTCCCATGCAAGAGCAGTGCAATTCACGAGTTAGGGAAAAGCATTTGACATTCATTTGTTAAATTACCTGTTTCTGAGATGGAACAATGGGTCAAGATGAGTCAATTACTATTTCCACATTCACCCAGCTGTGTGACAGCTGTAGGCACAGGTAGAGCACACACAAAGGCAGCTGAGAGTGGAAAACCAGCCCGAGAGTTGCCACAGCCATCTCCTTTTGCTTTGCCCTGTGCCATCCTCCATCCTGCTCCCCCCCGATGGCAGGGAGCTTGAGCAGCATGGCAAAGTGTTGGTATTTCACTGAGTAAAGCAGAGCATTGCTGGAATTGCCCTCCCCAGAGTGAGAGCCAGAGGGGCTGAGGAGAGGTTGGAATTGACTCTGGCTGCTAGACCCTGCCCTGGGCTCAACTTGTAATGAGCTTTCCCTCTGGAGAGGGCAAATCCCCAGGGCTTGGGGCACAAGAGTGAATAGAGAAGGATGTTACTTGATGTTCATGTTAGTACTGGGCTGTGTTTTGAGGAGAGGGATGTAAAATTAAAGAGAAGTGGAGAGGTAAAAGGGGGAAATTAAAGAAGAGGGAAAAGGGAAGACAATAGCAAAGTGAGAAATGATAGGAAAAAAAGCACCAAGGCATTAAATACTTGCAGTAGCAAGGAAGCAACAGGATAAAAAAGTTACTCTTCAGTTTCTGTTTTATGTGGTTCTGTTTACCCAAAGCACAGAGATGAAACATAAAATGATTAACAGCCAACAGAATAAAGAATATTTATTGCCATCTATCAATGTGGAAAGTAAATTCAAGTTCGTGTAGAAGGAAATATCAAACTTTCTAGCATTTAAAAAGTCAAGGTTAGATTATTTTAAATTAAATTCTAAATTCAGGTGAAATTTATAATTTGTTGAACAGCTGCTGACATTTTTGTTTTTCCCCAGACTCCCAGAGAGGCTAGAAGGCTTTATCTCAAAGAAGAGAGGGAGAACAGGAATCAAATTCCTCCTGAAAAGATGAATACCTAAAAACATTCAACCTGTGATGTCCCTTGGTTCTGATCTCAATCTTAGCCTTTAAATCAGCACAACTCCTTGTCACTGAGGAGAAGATAGGGAACAGGAAGACAAATCACACAGGTATGTGTGGGGGAACAGCAAAGCTACCAAAGAACATTTCTAGATGAACTAACAACCCTTCATGAATAATAAACACCAGGATGCAGCCATCCAGGTTATTTCTGTCACCAGTTCCTCTGTGTAGTGCTTTATATCTACAGAAAGTTATTTTTAAATACTTGCACAGTGTTTCTTCTTTGGTGGTGTTTTACACGCATGCAGGATTAAACCAATCAGATATGGAAAAGGGCAGGAAACTCATTGGTCTGTGGCCACAAAGAGATCTGGTTATTTAAAATTTAAAATAACATCGTAATTTGAATTACAGTAAGGTTAAGAGTGGGATTCTGAACAGTTCAGGATAAACAACTGTTACAGTGATCATTTCATCTTAATGACAGGGAGATTTCATGCTAATGATTCCAATTTCTTTTTGCTTTAGAACCTGTATTGTTCTCAAAAGCATTTCTCTTAAAACGGGCCTCTGACACCAGGGGTGAAGCTCTGAAAAGTTACCTCAAGATCAGAGCAGACAAGACTTACATGAGCATTAAGTGTTGGAATGCATGAAAAAATCCACTTTACAGATAATCAAAGGCAGGATAAAGACAAACACCTGTGGGCAATGGGGTGACATTTGTCACCCAATGTCACAGTGCCCATCCTTCCTTCTTGTGCACCAAGTCACAGCTGTAACTGCAGCCAAGGGTTTATTGTCAGGCTGACATTTCCTTTCCTTACCCAACAGAACAACTGCCTCAGAAAAATCTTATTCAATAAAGATCCCTGGTCTTAGGTTTTGCAGTAATACCCACAGAATGCCAGTGATAAACACCACTGATAATTTCATACTAACTACTGATTAGACATGAACTCTACACAAGTATTACACCTGAAGTCAGGGAATTCTTTTGTTCCTTCATTCTTCCATCAGTCCTAAAGAGGAAGATCTGCTGAGGGCAAACTGTTTCAGGTACCAGCCCCACCTCAGACACTGACAGTCCCTGCTAATCACTCCAAGTGCATCCCTGATTTGTTTACCAGGGAAACTGCCACTTGTCAAACAGCTCTCAGTGCTGTTGTTTACACGCTGCAGATGTAAATCATGATGTGACCATGCCAATGTGACAGCAGCAAAGTGTCCAGTTCCTTGGAGGAGATGAGATGACAGGGAACAGAGCAGACCTACACAGCTGTAATTCCTGACACTGAACACACGTTGTTGATTTTAGCCATCATTTTTTCAGTTTTACATAAAATTGCTTTGTTGACTTTTAAATATCATCAAGGAGGAAAGCCCACCTCACTTCACAGAGCTGTTGCTCACACAATTGCAGAGTCAAAGAGAGTGAGATGGCATTTTGTCCTGCCTGGTGATTTCATGAGTCCACCATGCCCTTTGGCAGGGAAAAGATGCATTGCTACTGAAATAGGGGGTAGACAAGAGGACAAAGATATATTTTATTTCTCTTCAGCTAGTCTTCATAAAGGAAAAATTAATTTCATTTAAAAGCAAACATACTGACTTTGATAGGCGTAACGGCTTTTTCCCAAATGCCCACAGTTTTCCATTACTAAAATGCAAGTTAGTCTAACTTCTAGTGGAAGGTGTCCCTGCCCATGGCAGAGAGGTTGGAACTAAATAATTTTTAAGGTCTTTTCCAACCCAAACCATTCTATGATATTAATCCACCATTCCAACTTGAATTAAGCAAAAACCAAAAATGTACATGGTTTAAAATAGCTTAATAATTGCCACTTGTGTCCATCCAGAAACTTGACACCCACATATAAATATAAAACATAACCGTGAAACCACACTATGAATTCATTTTATTTCCTTCAGTCCTCTTAACATGAGATCACCAGTAGAAGTAGGTTTAACACAGATGCTTAAAATGTGTTGTCATCTTATTTCAAAAGTTCCATACCTTCTCAGTGGTTTCTCATGGGCAGCTCCTCACAGCACTGACTCCTTCTTCTTCACAGCCAACAGCTCCAACTCTCTTCACAGCACAACCAACAAACCCCAACTCTCTTCACAGCACAACCAACAAACCCCAACTCTCTTCACAGCACTGCCAAAAAACCCCAACTCTCTTCACAGCACTGCCAAAAAACCCCAACTCTCTCCTCACCCAGCTTACCTTCTATCCCTCCACAAAAATGAACCTCGATTGGATAGCAGATTACGAAAATTTCCACCCTATCCTAAATTCTCCACTGCTCAGAGGGTCAGAAAAGATAAAAAGGCTTGAAAAGTCACCTGAGGTACCAAAGCAAGTCTAAAGTAGTGTTAACTGGAGGTTTTTGTTGAGTGGTGTCCTGACCCCCTCACCCCACTCCCTACAGGCGTTTTCTGTGAGTGCTCAGGCACTTTTTGCTGGTTTCATTAGCACGAGTACAGAGCACAGCTATGGTTAAGTACACTCTGTGAGGGCTTGGGAACGTTTTGTGCCTGGATTCTGGGGTTATATCCAGGGAACACTTTTCCAGAAGGAAACTGGACATGTTTGGTTTGCTGCTTTCTGCTGCTTAAGCTGATCTTCAACCAGCAGATGAGTGCCACGATATCAGAGCTGCTGCTGCAAATGTCACTGGCTGGGGGGTCAGATATTCACCACTGTCACTGCCTGTCCCAGACCAGCTCCAAATCAAACAGGAGGGCGGCTTCTCCCAGCTTCTGCTGAGGTCATGAGCTGAGATACTGGGCTAAGAGCTTGAATCAGAAATAGGTGTCAAATTGGTGTCACATCGTCTCACCAAGTCTCTCAGGGAGGAATGGTTGCCTGCAGAACGTTTCATTCCACAAGGAGAATGAGTAATGCAGCAGGGAGGAAAAACAAAGAACAGACGGCAACCTCTCGCTCTCTGAACGGGGCCACTGTGTTGTCATTAATGACTAACACCAGAAAGTGTCTGGAAAAGCTGCAACAATAAGCATAAGGGAAACTGAAGCAATCACATCACACTTTCACAGCTATAAAATCTCTCTGACATGCTTGGCAAGGAAGTTTAGTGTGAAGGGACTAGTATATGCAGGATGTAGTAGCAGCAGATAAAGAATGAAAAAAGCCTCTGCGTTTGTTGATTAATCACAAGCGTGTCCTTGAGTTCCCTTCAAACTTTTGACCACGACAAAGAAAAAATTAAAAAAATTATCCAAGGAAAGAGAATGACACCATGTTCTGAGAGTGAAACATCAACGAGGCACCATCAAATTTGACAAATCTATAGCAATATACTGTGTACTGCCCTACATGACTGGGTGAAATTAGGGGCTGTCAAAGTCAGTAACTAAGTCCAGCAGCAATTTGAGACAGATGGATCTTGTGGAGAAAACCTAGGCATCCTCAAAATGCTCTTCTTTATTCAGCAGTTAGGTTGTTGTAACTGGGAATAGAAATTTACAAATGGAAAAAACTTTCATTTGAGGAAGCTGGAAGTCTTAACTAAAAGCCTGGAATCTCAAAAGCAGCATTTTTTTGCTTGAAACACATAAAAGTTTTGGTACCTATGGATAAAACCTGGCTTTTTCCATGAGCATTGTGCCACATTTGTATGTTGTGGCAATACTTTTCGGCTTTGGAGTTCTGATTTTTCACCTAAAAGAAAGCCATTCTCCACACAAAACCATATTTTGTAAAGACTGTGTAAGGCCCATGAAGTATTCCCTTTTTTGCAGCTGGACAAATTTCCATGAAGAAAATAGATCTTTTGGGTGGCTGATAACTGCATTGAAAGAAATGCCAGGGCAGAAACTCACTGTATATTAACAGGGTGCATCAGGCAGGGCAAAACCTTGTTCCTGTTTGTTTTGTTCCTCACACAAGCGATTTGGGCAAAATTATCATCAAGAAATTAAGTGGGGTTTTTTTTCCCCATTTCTTTTTTGTTTCTTTTCTGTACTGCAGTTCGTTTAGAAAAACATTTTCTAAGGTATGCCCTAAAATTTCTCAGAGCTACCAGGGAGTAATTTCCTCAGCCTAATCTCCTCCACAAGATTGTAAAAACTGTAGGATAAAAGGGGAACTGTGGCGATTTACCTACTAATTAGTTGCTCTTATTAAGAGGAGCGAGATAATTGATTTTAGGATGCACTACCCCTTATTAAGACCTAATTTAACTGTATATCAAAGACTAATTAAATGGCATTACTCCATCTCACTGATGAGTTTTGATGCTTGGTGAATAGATTTGGGTGAAAAATGAACACTCAGTAATAGATTTCTAATTCACACAGATAACTATGAACTAAGAAGCTGAGCAAAGGGAATTTTGCATTATCTAAAACTAACACATTTTTGGTATTCCTTTACACGGATAGTCTGAAATGAAAAAAATAAAACATTTAAACACCTGCTGAGAACTACAGGGAAAGGGAAAGACAATGAAAAGGCTCTCTGTGTAAAGTGGTTATTTAAACATTTAGGTAATTTTCTTACAGTGAGGAATTAAATTTGTGAAAAGACCATGTTCTTTCATGCGTATTCACCTGTTTATTCTGCAGAGCTGTGTAGCTATGTAAAGGGATGACAAATAATATATACTATTTATTTGTGCCATTTTTTAAAAGCATTTAGAGAAAACAGACTTCGGAATTATTTGAATTTCTGATTATTCCAATACCTTGCAGCATTCCAAGTTTATTTAGTGCTGAAAAGGAATGAAGGGACTGAATGTCATGCCTCAAATTCTTTGAAATAGTCTGTAAGTTAAAATAAATATGAAATAAGAAAAGATTAAGTTGCTTTTGTACAAAGGAATGGCAGGGACTCAGTTTATTAATAAATCCCTCAATATTCATTTAAATGAAATCATCTGTCCTAAAATAATTCCTTTGCAATCCAGTGTCTGGTTTAATAAAAACAACTTACAGTAAATTTGAGTGTGTAAAGGAAATACATGCAAAGCTTTAATCCCATCAATCTACCCTCAAATGAAATGTTTTGTCCTCTAGACAGAATTGCTCTGGCAATACAAACTCATCGCCCTGTTTAATCTCTCAGGTCATGGCCCCAGAGATTATGATGAGCTGTCTCTCAAAGCCCCACTGTGCTGCAGTACAACATCTCCTGGATAAATCACAGGATCCTCACCCAAAAAACAAAGACTTCACTACAGCTCTGGGGTGTATTTCCTTGTTTCCTTTGGTTTCTTTCACTGGCAAGAACATAACTGCATATGGGAGCATCAGTCATGTGTCACTTCTCCATTCTCTTTTGGCCAAGGTGTGACATACAGAAACAGCAATCTATAGCTTCTACACATTTAAAGAAACTGTACAGACTGAGGGTTATTCACTTGAAACTAAAACTTGAAGATATAAAGTTATGCTGTATTAGCTGAAGGATATTTGCACATTAATTATTCTTCTACTAATTCAAATAGGAATAGAAATACCGTAAAGGAAAATAAATATTTATTTCAGCATTCGCACAAATCATATTTATAAATAGATATGCAAGCAAACTCTTTATGTAAACATTCCCCAAAGAACCCTGGTTATGACCAGCCTTGCAGCCAAGCTATACATAGAAGATTTTTTAGCAAATAATTATAACAGAGTTTACTCTTCAGTTTCTGGAAAGTGAGGAGGGTTTTATATATTAAGACATTTATATCCAAATACATAAATGCTGCTAGAGAAAACTTGCAGCTTTCTAAAAGAGAACTAAAATGCAGCTAAACTTAGAAATTACATGAAGAATATGATGCTTTTCCTTCTTATTTAACACATGCCCTTTGTAAGCACATGGAAGTTGCTGGCTGAATTTAGAAGTACACATCACCTCACCCTTCTCTACATCTGCACCTTCACGATCACAGATGCACACTGGGTGCAAGAACACTCACAGTGAAGTTGCTGTGCAACTAGCCATCATGTTATTCATGCTTTTGCCTAGCCCTCAGTCTTACTGCCACAGATATCTGCTAGACCAGCAGGTGAAGAATGAGTGTGTTCAGGAACTTGGGTCTCAATGCAGAGGTACCGCTACTGAGCCAACATAACAGGCAAAGCAATATTGCTCTAAGCCCTCTTCCCAAAAATCCACCCTGAACTTGAAATAACAACACAAAATATCCCACAACCCTCTGGTAATTTTACTCAACTCTCTCCTTGTTTCTTTATTTGCATTTTGCTCTTTCAAGATTTCTGCTGGCACTTTCTGATTAACACCTTGAGGATTTCAGTACCATCACAGGACTTTCATATTCTACTAAAGGTCTCTTTATACTTAAAGCAGAGACCAGCATTAAGTGAATACAAACCTTGATCATAAGTTTCCCATTCTGCTGACATGAAAAAGATAGCTCACTATTGCATAAGAAAACTACAGGAAGAGAAGTGAGCAGTTTGGAGACTTCACTTTAATGTGAGAATTTTGTCTCTTAATGGAGAATTGCTGTGATAACCACTGCAGGCTTTGCTACAGGAGTCACAGAAATTCTATTCCTCAACAACATTTTTAAGATGCCCATTGGCTCAATGGCAAAAAATAATATCAGTGCTCAATATTCTGCTACAAGGACAGCCCCCTTTGCTGTTTTGCTGAAGACACTGGCACAAGGAGCTATTTGGCATTAAAATACAGGATGTAATGCTGGAGAGAAGAACAACTATTCCAATTAATTTTCCTGCACTGATGAAAAGGTTAAAATAGGGGAAGTTAAAATATCAAGTTGGATATTTTTTTGTTGTTTACTCAGTGAGCAAGAAGAACACCAGGCAGCTAAATAAAAAAATCCAAAACTATTACTGCCTTAGCCTCTCCAATTAACATTTACAAAAAGGAAAATCTGACAGTAGTCAATAGCCAAATCTTAGCAATTATTAAAAAGCACAACTCAAGCAATCAAGCAATTCATATATTACTAAAGAAAGAACCAACAGTAGATCATGATAAATGGCCAGACTAGTTCTATACAAACAACTATTGTAGAATGCCAGCAACAATGTATGGTAATGAGTTTGCTATAATTAGTACCACAAGCCTTAAAATAACTCCATCCTCCCAAGTTTGCTGTATCCTGGATATGATTAAATCTTTTTTTTCCCCCCAGCATAACTAAAATGGTAATTGAAAGCTGATTTAGGATCAAAGACAATCTCAAGTTTATAAATAGTTGTAGCTGGCTGTGAAGTATTCTCGTCAAAATTTCTTGAAAGTGCTACAATGGTAGTACACTTGCAGGAACTAAACTGAAATAAGATATTTTCTGAAAGACTTATAGACAGGAAAAGAGCTCTGAGGAGGAAAAAACCCCACAAATACTTTATCACAGAAGCTACAGCACTAAGCACTGTTAGATGAAGGTCATTATAAAACAGTCTATTTGATGCATCTGAAAAAAAACAAAAACAGAAAAACAGACCCCACCACAAAACAAAAAAATCAGTCCCAACACCACTAGCAAGTAAATACCAATTACCATTGAGAAGCCCAAATTACTTGTGTCATTCTTTATTCTTTTCATCCAATGTTTTCACAGGACACCTGCAATTACAGGAGCTTTGGTTTTTATTCATGATTGGCAAAATCCTAGTTTATAATCCCCCTAGGTACCAACCTCAATATTTGCAGTTGTATTTAAATTATTTCCTGCTATTTTACCATCGTTTCTGAAACAATGTACTTGAAGTTTCTAAAGCAGTTCCACAAATATGCACTTTTAGAAGTGTTCTTTTTTGCATTATATGAGGCAGCAAAGCAAGACAGAAGCAGTGGAAACTTTTAGAGACAAAAGAAACTTGCTACCCAATATTCCTTCCTCAAGTGACCTCCAAGGTTGTTTGTGCACCTAAACAACCCAAATAACTTTGGGATTTTAACTAAAGTATCAGTTCAAACAGAACTGATCACATTTAATGATACTTAAGATGCAGAGAAAGAATTCCCAAGCAGAAGAAAAGTGTGAAGTAACATTTTTGCACAAATCAGGAGCTCCTATTAACTAAATCTCAACAAAAAACCCACAGAGAATGTGGCTTTGAATTGCTGAAATTTATGTTAAATTTTCATTATGTGTAATTGCCATCTCATGAGAAACTGCATTAATACATTCCATTGATACACAGTGTGTAAAAATATCCCCTGTGAATTGCTACTGTATATTCTGATCCAGTTGTTTGGGATACATCTGGATTGCACTCACTTCCTTTTAATACATTTGGTATTAAAAAACTAATAGTGGAACTCTTTATTCCATATTTTAGTCCTCTTGAACAATCTGACCAACTCATTTTAGGAATCTGAAGGAATAAATATAATTAATACAGCTGAAGGGATGACCTCTGATACAAACATCAATTTCCCAAGTTGTTTTTCTCCCCTTCTTATCAGTGCTGAATAATTAACACATGCACAAAACCTGAGTTCATAGCTGAAAAGTGCACTTGAATATTTGAGACCTGCTTAGAGACTGATGACCTTTCAGGCAGGAAAGTGAGAGATCAGATCCAACAACTTGCTTACAGGTTGTGGTGCATTAGCATCACAAATGCCAGAGCCTTGGGGACCAGAGGCTGGCAGTCTTGGGGATAAGGCAACAGGACAACTTACAATCCCCAGGTGAAACGTGCCAAGTGAAAGGATTAGATTTCCATTTCCAGCATGTGTAACTCTTATGCTTCTCTAAGTTGCTGACCACGTCTTCCCCCCCCACCAACTGGGTTATTTTTCTCTAATTTGACTACTTTCCCAGAATAATGAGTCTAAATTTCTCAGTCTTCTAACACAACATTTCACCCTGCTGTGCCATGCATGTGCTACAGATTTTTCATCTGGCAGTTCTGTGTAACCTGCATGTATGAGCCCTGTGATCATTAACTATCCAAACAGGGAAATCATGGAAACAGCAGCCTTGAGTGTTGCTATATTGACTCTCAAAAGTCAGAAACAGGTCTTTCAGTCCATCCCTGACTTGCAAGTGCAAAGGGAGGCTGCAGACAGACACAACCCCTCATGTCACCAGTTTATATGTGCCATAATCTTCTGCTGACAAGATCTTTCTGCTGAGAGAAAGAAGCATATTGTAAAACAGGCCTCTAAACACCCAGAGAAATAAGTAATTAAGTAGTGCTGGGGCAGCCACAGGAGGAGAGGAATCCCTCCTCAGCCTTTCCTTACAACAGCAGACTGCAAACCTGTGAGGCAGGGAGAGCAATGGAGCACCTTGCTGCACCCAGACCTGAGCAAGGCAGTAACAGCAACCAATGCAAGCCCTTGAAAAGACTCCTGATTACATCCAGGTCTTGAATTTCCACCAGGGAGCCAAAGCACTGGGAATAACATATCCATTTTTATTTTCCCAGTAATAGGACTTCCTGCCAACAGCAGCCCAGGACAAGGCAAGCAGAGTGCTGCAAGTGTCAGTAGGATCTCAAATCCCCACGACTGCAGCCTGCAATACAACGGATATTGTTCATTCTGCAGAGCACAAACCTATCACCAGAGCTCAGGAAGCAGATCAATAGATTAGAAGGAACCTCACAGCCATCACAATGTCCTCTCTCCTCATAGGAGACCCTCACTCAGTGATATAGCATATCTGCATGGTCTGTTTTCACTGCAGCAGTGGCAGTTGCAGGAGTGTGTCTGTTTACATATATATACATATATATACGTGTATATATATATATATATGTATGTATATATACACAGGCATGTGTACATACACTTATATTTTACATATACACAGAGAAGTGGGTATTCAGATGCATTCACATGTACACAGACACAATCTCAAAGATTTGAATATATAAACCTTTATATAAACATATAAAAGGAACCATTACATTGGAAATCCTTTGGAAACTCACACAATGAGTTTATATAAAAATCACACTGGAACTAGATTGAGACCTATTTCAGAAATAAAGTTCACAAGCTCATGAAAATGAGCACCAAATCTATTTTTTAAGGGAGAAATAGACTGAATGCTTGAGCAGATGTGGCAAAAATTAAAAGCAGTTAAACACAATAATCAAGGTGACTTTTCAGAGAAAAAAAAATCATGTAGTATATAGAAATAAGGTGACTGCAGAAGATGAAAAGATAGCACGGAGATATGAAATTGCAAAATTTGCACAGCAGCATGGAAAGTGAAATTGTGATTAAAAATGAATCCAAAATAATGAGAACAAGGACAATTATGAATATTTAAGCAGCAAGACTGATGCTGACACTGAGAGGAATAGCAGAGACCATAGAACTCACAAGCTCTTTGGATGAGCAAGAAACATTTTTGAAAAATTTAGCTTACAATACGCCTGCTGTCATTCACAAGCATTACCTTGAGGAGACTTTCAGCAGGGGATGAACTCTGAAAACACTTCACAGAGAGGTGTTTGGATTTCCACGTCGAGTCTGAAAAACAGAAAATCACTGGTTAAAGCCATCAGCTTATGACACAGAGGTAGTACTGGCAAAAGTGACAGAAAATATCCATATAAGAAATCTGCCCACTGAACAGAGAAAGTGTCAAGGAGAGAGGTGGATTAGTGGCTTTATCTCAGAAGTGACAGATTTCTGCATTTCAGAAGTGCCCTGCTGGAGTGGGTGATGGAAGGACTTACATGATCAAAGAGAACCTGTGGTTCACCAATAGCTGAGGGTTTTGATTTGATCTCAACTCTTTTGTAAAATCCCAAGATTAACCCCATACAGCCACTTTTCCCCTTTGAATTCCAGGGAGATGTATTTCAGGGAGACTGAACAACACTGGAAATATATCCCAATAATAGAACCTGAGAACAGGTTAGGAAAAAGTCTGGTTTCAACCTTCCTTCTGCACCTCCCCACCCACTTAAGGAATAAAAAGCAATTTTGGGTGGCAATAAACTTTGTTGTATATGCAGCTAGAAGGCAGCATATTCTTTTCATTTCTCATTTAAAGACAGATCATCAGGAAGTCATTACATTGGGAAGATTGGATCTCTGCACTGTTGTGGTGTAATTGAGCACTGCTGTACACAAATATTGTAGATAATAAAACATAAAAAGATTTGCAGTATTGGACTAGTCCTTTTCCCTAAAGTATGGTGTTAGGTTTAATCCATCAGCAAAAATAAAGTTTCCTCCAAACTTAAACAGAACTTGCTGGATTGGAATATATTTTCTTAATTATTGTAAACAGTTTAAAAATTAGATAACCTAACCTAGGATTCTGGCTATTTTGTCTGAACTCCACCTCCATCTGACAGAGGGTTGCAACCAGGACAGGGGACTACTACCAGCACGTAAAGAAGCAGTAGGGAGGGAGGAAAAGCAGGCAGCCTATTTTAATGGACATGTCTCAATTCACAGGTCAGTAGTGCCTACACTGCTTTTCAGTCAGCACCAATGCCCTGATGATGTTTTTAAGCTGCTTCTTGCAACATCAGGATCACCGTGGATGACAGACTTGCTGCAGGCTAAATTCAAGAATATGCAGAGATCCTGTAATGGTTACAGATACTTCAATACATCGTGTCTGCTCTGGCAGGGGATAATATTAGTGCTATTGAGATAAGGGTGCAGTGGTGCTGTTTGCAAAGATCAGCACCCTGCCTGCTGGGCTCTGATAAACAGAGGTGTGTTTCACACCTTGGGGGAAGCAGTGACAGCCCCGTGCAGGCACTCCAGAGCAGCAGGGAGACACAAACAACTCCGTGGTGTGCTGGGAGCAGGAGCAATTCTGCATCAGTGAACTCGTACTGCACAACTTCTGTCTCACTTCAGCATCTTAGAGGCTCGACTCAGCTGCTACAGGTTCAGGTTCTGATCAGAAAATAGGATAAAGACTTGAGGAGAAGGGCAGAGAGCACACAGAAGAATGGAGCCAAGTGAAGACCACACAGCTACATTCCCTCTGTGACAGAGGGCCAGACAGACTTGCTCCATAAAGGTGTGAATACCACCTTTTCATTCTACCTGCAGCAACAAAATGACACAACACCACTTTAAAGTGTGCTGGTTTCCAATAGATAGCAAAGAATTCTCTTCTCCCACAAAAGGCACTTTTGTTTCAATGAATTTTTGAAGAAAGAAGAATATTTGGCAATTGCTGAAGATTTTTAAAAAAGCTGAGAAGAAATAACTTCAGAATATTTTTTTATGCATACAACTAAACAGCTTCACAAAATTTCACTCATCTCTTTTTTTCCCCCCCATCTCCTTACTACATTTGTTCAAACTAGCCTTGCAGAATAAATACTACCTCCAAATTTTCCAAGCATCCTTTTCTACTTATTGAAAGAACAGCTGCTTATCCATAAGTGTCAATCTGAGTGCATGGGCCAAATGCCAGTGCACAGGTAAGACCATAACAGAGTTCTGAGCCATTAGGATTTGTTTCAAACATAGAAGGAAAAACTGTGAAATTTTCAAAAATTAATTGAAGTTCTGGTAATCTCACTCTCCAGTAATTTGGGGCTAAAGAGTTTAAGGTCTGGTAACTTTAAAATTATTTTTTAAGAAAGTTAAGTTATAAGAGATTCTCATAGATTTGTAGTAATGAAGAGTTGCTCCCGTAACTTCAGCAGAACTGCCTAGAATTATTGGAAGAAGACAGAAAGAACATTTCCTTCACAATACTCTCTCTACAAACAATAAAAGTAACTACCTGAAAGCAATTTCCTCTCCTATTAACATAATCATAAACACTTAAGACAGCATTCCCCTCACATCTCTATTATTAATCTCTTAAAGCTGAGTTATGAACAACATAAAACATTAATGCATCATGCCCCAATAATTGTTGTCTTTTTAGAGCATTTGCCCCATATGGCTTGTTAGATGGTTTGTGTTCCTAAGGAAGATAAGTTCCCATTTACCAGAAGATATTAAAAAAACCCAGCATCCAAAACAAAAAACACACCCTGTCAATATTACTTCCATCAACAGCATTTTCATAAATTAATAAAAAATTAATGAAGCAGACAAAATGTAGTAATCTGGTTAAATATTAATTTAGGAGCACGTCTGCTGAACTTTGAGCAGTATTTACTGACAGCACCTGAGCCCCACCCTGGGCTGCTCAGAGCAGCTCTCTGTGCTCCCACAGGAGCAGAGGATCCCCTCACCCTGCTGGGAGCAGCCACAGCCCAGCAGTGGTGCCCAGAGACAGCTGAAGCCTGGCACCAGCAATCCCAATTTCTGCTCACCAGCCCCTGGGCTTGCCCTACACCTGAGGAGCTGGTCTGGCAAACAGTCCCTCAAATAGCAAGGGCTGCCACAGACATCAAAGAAATGCAGCCTAGTGCTCATCAGCCTCTGAGATGGTTAAAAACCCATCCCTAAAGGAGATGAGAGAGTTCTCAACCACACCTGAAACTTTAAAACTTAAGACTCTCTCATGTAGATTATTTCATTAAAGCAGCAGTGTAAATTTGCATGTTTTTAAGTTCATTTGTATGATACTAAGTACTTTGATAAACAAGCCACTAAGTTCAGAGTAGAGGGATGAGGCTTGCTTTCCATTTTCTGCTTCCTGCCTAAACACCACAATTGCTTGCTCTTTAATTTTGAAGTTTGCAGTCAGCAGTGATCCTACAGGAGAGATTTATCGTTCAACAAACTTGGACCGGTCAAAAAACGTAGCAGAAGAGGGATTTGAAAAGATAATAGTCTGTCTGACTATAAATAAATTTCCCATCAAAGCCATTCCTAACAAGGTTCCATTAACAGAAACTGTATAACCAATACCTATAGGTGCATTTCCCAGGAGAGGGATGGGGGGGCAGTTCAGCCAAAGAACCTGGACACACAGGTCTGTGCATTCTAATTCCACCTCAACTCACTCTAATTCCATCTCACCAACTGCCTTGGAGCTCAGGAGCCACTCAGGAAGTGTTTGCTTCAATTCCTCCATCTGTATAATGGCAATGATATCTAATTCAGAGGGATGCTGTGAGGATTAATTAGTTAATGTTGGTAAGTGCTTTGAAGATGAAAAGAGCTACAGAAGAGATAATCAGTTTTACAGTCTCTAAAAGCTTTTAGCATGTCTGCAGAATTATTTTGGAGTACCCCAGGAATATCATCGGGGAGAATCTGTCATTTATCACCTACATCCAGAAAAGGGGAGGGGGTGGGGGATGGAGGGTTGGAAGGAACAGGTATGAAAATAGTTCAGTGTTAAATCATCTATCCTGCTCTGAAATCCGCAGACAAATTGCACAAAGCTCAGACTTCCTTTGTACAATCTACCTGCACATTGCTACCATTTTCTTAAGAAAGCAAACAACAAATGGCTTTGTTGAATTAACTCTTCCCTTCTTCCTAATTTGAAATTCAGAAACTACAGTGACTTTTAGGGTTTTTTCTGTGTATTTGAATATCCTGGCTTTTTTTTTTTCAGTAAGCCTACTATAAAGGACTGCAAGATGCCATCCCATTCTCTGAAAAAAATGTCTTCAAGGTAAATTATATATATTTAGCTTTGGAAGATTTACTTTTGGTTGCCTAGAAAGTCTTCAATGTCTATAGCCCAGCTGCAGCTCCTACCTTAACTGATTTTCATTCCCAACAATCAAAACAGAAGTTTGTAATGAAACAGTCAGAGCCCTCAAAATTAGCAAAGTCAGACAGGATACAGAAGCATACATGGTTGAAAATTTCAGATTTAAAAAAGAAATAAAACTCAGTAGTAACTATGTTATTCAGATACTTTTATATCCCACATAAGAATAACCATATCTTCTCTTTGATTTTTAAGTAGAGCATTTTTCATGGATGACTTGAAGCACATTAAAAGAACGTCAGCTGCTGGTGAGACTGTGTCTTCCTGGATGAATGGCTTCCAAGCAGAACTATTTTGTGATCAAAACTGTATTCTTGAATACACATTTTTCAAGTGACCATCAGAAAAAAGAAAAAGAATTTGATTGGATCTGACAGATGCTGTCTACAGAGAACACAACCAGAGGAGTACAGATAAGTGATGTGTTAGTGTGCAAAGGGGGAAGGGGTAGAACTGTGTTTATTGCAAACTAAATGCAATGCTGACTGGCTCTGGCTTCAGATAAAATTTCTGCAATAATCAAATACAAAACTTCATTAAGCTGCATGTTCCTCTTTAAAAAACACTGTCTAGTGGCTCTTCTACTTATTCTTAGTAGTTAAGGTACCATTAACACACGATGAAACAATCCACAGTCAGCATTGTTGTGCCACGAAATATATTTTGCTGCTGGTTATAATCGTTGTGTTCTGCTCACAGCCCTTCCCCTACCTTATGTCAAATGTCAACACTGACAGGGCCGAAGGAAAAAAAAGTAAATATTTCAGCTCACTCTTCTTTCTCTAGCCCTTTGAGCTCCACAAGGCAGTAATGGTTATTTATAGCCCCTCTCTGCTCCCAAAGGTGCACCCACTACTCTCCCACCACACTTAATTCTGCAAGGCTACACTTCTGGTTTGTGAAAGGAGGCAGAATGTCTTGACTTAGATGCATCCTTTCATAAGGAAAAAAGATGAAACAGCGTGGAAAAGATTCAGGGTAACTGGACAATGCTTTGCTATTGCAATTACTCCCATTCCTACAGTCTTTGCCAACTGCCATCACTCTGCCTTGAAATAAGTCAGCTCCGCTGACCCCATGGAAGTTTTCAAAGGCAAATCTCAATGCCTGGTAAGCTGGACAGATCCACTTTGATCATGGCCAGATGATACCTTCCAGGGTTTTTTATTCACATTTTCCTCCAGGTTAAACAGTCCTTTTCCCTTTCCCAGTATTTATTCTTAATGCATTTATAACAAGTAGTTATAAATTCAGATCCTTTCTCCTGCGGGCCCAATGATTAAAGGCCTTTTAGGCTCATTTGCATGACAGGTTACCCATTATCCTAATTGTCATTGTACAGCATCTGACCCATCCTTCCCCCACTCTCCCCCCCTCCCCATTTATTTAACATGAAAGAGCAGATTTTAAACACTTCTGCAGTGCAAGGTCACTCTGACACTTCCCTGTGTACAGCAAACCCTCTGCCAGCTGCACATCGAGGGCAGGTTGCTGTGGTGGGGAGCAGCCCCCCTGCCCAAAGCTCTGTCCAGCTGACCAGCTTCAAACTCACAGTGCAGTCTCATGATCCTCAAGGCAATACCCCAAGTTCACACTACTGGACTGAGATTTCATGTTTGTTGCTGCTGCCCTCATTCTGTACCCCAGGATGACAACAGCAGCAAACCTCCCCATGCTGGTGTGCTCTTTCCAGTGAGGGTACAGAGACTCCCCACATGCCAGAGGAAAACAAGACATGTTGGGTTTCCTTTTGAAAACAACCAAACCTGTGTATACTGTATGCATCCAGACTCAGGGACATCCCCAGTATTTTTTTTTCCTTTCACAAGAATAGATTCCTCAAAACCTTCTCACCATTCCGTGTGCTGCACTGCCTCCTGTGCCTCCTGCTTACCAACACACAATTTCCAACGAGTATCCAAAACCTGCTTCTGAATGCAAAGGACTTGGTGGACCAACCACACAAACACCAGTCAATAATTTCACGTTGCTACAGAGTAACCAATACTAAGGAAAAAAAAAAAAGCAACAACCAAACAAACATGAAAAATTCAACAACTGCTAATTGCTGGGAAAACTGCTGCAGGGCAGTCCAGAGCCTCAAGGAGTGCTGCTGTGAGCTCACAGGACTCCTGCTCGTGCCTGAATTTTCCATGGAGTAATTGAACCTGACAGGAAACAATCCTGATACAATTAGAAATGCACAACTTGCCAACACAGCCCTATCAGTCATTATGCCAGGTACCCCAGCAATACCCCTGAGTCCAACACAGACACAGCTCTAAGTCAGATATTTAGTTTAATTCATCTGAATTCAGAGAGTCAATAAAAGGGCAACTATCCTCTTAAAAGAGCCATCATTTATTTCTGATCTCTCACTGTAGATAATCAGGGAGCAACACACTTTTGTTCTGGGGAATTAACAACAGGTCGTCTTTCCCTTTACTGATGTTTCCATCCTGCTTCTTGTGCAATCACACTTCAAAAATCAAATATTTATCTCAGGCTGCTTACCTGATGAACACCATCAGAGCACACACTGAACTATTGCAGGTTCAGAAAAACTTTCCTGTTTTTGTGTCCATACTGCTCTTGATGACCTGTTTGCATGCATCTTCACTTAGCCTTTCTAGGGCCCAATAAAATGTTATACAGCTAGGAAGGATAAAAAGACCATGGTGATCTAGCTGAGATTTTCATACTGCAGAACTGGGGAAGAGAGACTGTTAGGGATATTTCTGCTGCTACCTTTTATCCTTCTTTCTATTTTATATTCTAATTTAGCTCCAAAATGGGACCTTTTATAAAAGAACTCGTATTTTATTGCCTGAGTTCAGAACAGAAAGGTTTAATTTAGCTGGATTTGCCTCTGTAAGAATTAACCAGCAATACCTGTGCACAAGACTATGTGGCTATATGGGGAGGAATGAAAGCAAAGAGAGATAACAGTACAGTTCATAAAGCATGGCAAAATATATTGGCACATTCTTCCCACACCAACTTTTGAAGAGAACAGAATGCACTTTTGATTGTTTTCCTATCCTCCTCATCTGTTTAATAAAACACAATTTTCAGAATTGTATTCATGGTTTTTCTTACTCTGTTCACAAGAGATGAACTAAGAAACAAGTGAATTAACTTTCTCTCTTCTTAATTTCACATTATTTAGTTTTTTAAAATAGCTTTTAAATTACACATACTTCTTTCTTCTTTACTGAATTCCAGAGAATCAGATGAAGTGTGTCTGTATTAGTGTGACATACAGACATCACTTCTGAGTAAGCAGCTCAAGCACTGCTAAAATAAACACAGCAGCTACACAAAAGTGTAGAAAATGACAGAAAACAACAATAAGAAAAGCCCAAATTTTCGGGGCAGACACTCAGATAGTTGATCATAGTGAGGTGCAGAGTGCAGGGGTTAGGAACAGTGAATTAGTCTGCCTGCATCCTAACTAAGAATTGTCACTGCAGCAATATAGACGCACACTATAATTACCTCACTTTGGCATAATAACAATTAGTGCAGACAGACCACAAAAGATAAATTAAAAGAAAATAAAGAGACACTTTAGTTAATTAAATTTTGTTTGTTGTATCTATGAATACTGCCTTACCTGTTCAAAACCCAGAAATATCCTCCATCGTGCTTCGGATCTACTAAAGAAATAACAATTGCTCACAGCAGCAATTCATTAGCTGCAGCCAGCTCAGCTGTAGCTAATTTAAAGAATCACAAGCACAGCAGCACAAAATCAAGGGAACTTGGGCAGCTGAAAGTACTTTAACTGTGCAAGAGCTCAGGTACCCCTTTGTGTCACCTGTGCTGTGTGTTCCAGCTGTGAGGTAGTAGCTAGAAGTGTTACAATATATCCCCAAGAAGTTTAATTGGAAACCCCATGCATTTCCAGGATCCAGGAATATTTATTTTATTTCAAAATAGATGTTATTTTATACCTAATATAAAATCACCTTAGTCCCTTTCAAGTCACAGGAGAAAATATTACAAGTGTTCTGATCTCCTGAATCACAAACTACTAAGCCACAAGCTTTGTTTTCAAACCTTAAATAATTTTCTTTAGGTAATTCAATTCTCATATTTGATAAAACATATTACCAGCCTCTAGAAACAGAATATGCAGAGTAACAGGGTAAAAATTACAGGAATACAACTGAGTCTAAAGCTCAATTAACTTTGCACACTCTAACAGGGCTGTATTGCACTGGAAGGCAGTTTAGCTACATCAAGTTCAGCTGAGCTGGACTGTCATCTCTCATTGGCAGGCTGCTGACTTGATGAAGTTATTGCCAACACCCACAGGCTCTGCCTGACCAGATCCTTCTGCCCCACTCTGCTCTTACAGGCTCTCACACCATGGTCTGGTTCCCCCCCAGAACACATCCTTCCTCGAGCCACTGCTCCTCCCTTGACATAAAGATGCACCAGTGCAAGAGCTATCTTATAATATTTTAAAACATTCAATATGTGAATGTCACCTACTGAAATGCAAACTGTGGCAATATAAATATTATATATAAATATACATCATATATAAACATTGCCACCCCAGTTCTTGGGGTGGCAGTATAAACATGCAGCAGATATTTCAGAAGCAGACCTGCTGGTTTGCAGCAATGACCTCCTGCTCAGGCCAGCCTGACTGGTCATGCCTGGCACGTGGGATTGAAAGCACAGCAGGTGAGGGGGGTGTGCAGCCTCCTGTGTCACCTGCTCTGCCACAGAGGCACACAATGAGTCTCAACATACAGCCATGGCTGGACCATCCTCAACCTCTCCAGCACACAGCAGGGATGAGTTCTGAGGAAAGGGTCATTCCCAAAATGCTGCCCTCTGAAGAGGGGTTGTTTCTCTCAAATATTTCAATCACTAGAGCATTTTCGAGAATTAAGTGGCCCTTGAGATCCTACTCCCAGACATGATCTTCCTAATAAGAACAATAATGGTAAAATTATTGTACTGAAAAGACAGTTCTGCTGCAGCCAAGTTGGAGAATTTTACATGGCTGTTACATCTTCACATTAGGCTGAAAATCAGAAAGAATGCAAATTCATTCTTAGGGATGGATTGCTCAGAATGGGGTCAAAATGCATTTTTCATTGAAGAGCTGGGCCTGGACTGCCAGTTTTATTCAATTAACAAAGTTCAAAATGAGCTCCACTTCACACAAATATTCTTTTTATCTATTACATCACATGCTACTCCTAGTGGTAAAGGAGCCCCAAGCATCAGACTGTGTTTAAAAATCAGAGGCTGCTTCATATTAAGTCTTTGTATCAGGCAACTTTTCACAAATGACTTTGACACAATCAATCATGCCTAAAACTAAGCTGAAATGCTTCAGAAAGCTGCCCACCACGGGCTGTTGGCTAAAGAGGTTGAGGAACCTCCCCAAAAAGCCTTTGACTTCAGCAAAATAAATGTGTGCCATCCCAATGAGGTTATAGAGGTTTATTTGATTTCAAATGCTGTGTTGGTTTCTTAGTACTAATACCATAGACTGGAAATGAAAAACATCTAGCACTACTGCCACTAAATAATTTATGCAGACCTTAATGTTGTCTATACAACATTATTTGAAACAGACTTGTTGCAGTGCCAGCAAGTATTGAAATATTCCCAATAGGAACTGATCATATCAATCTGACCTTGCTCTTTGTAACAAGTCAATGTAAAGAGAGGAAGGAGAACAATCTAAACAGTGTTTAGCACCTTCAGCATCTGTTTGAAACCAAAAAGACCAGCATTTTCCTAGAAAACTCATCCCCTGTTTATCTTAATGGAGGCAAAACAAGCAGCAGAACAACTTGTTGAATGGAATTACAATACAATATATTTCTTATTTTTTCAGACAAAAGGGCACAAAATCAGTTTTCATTTGGCTCAGTGACTATCCTGTGTTTGAAAAGAATGTTACATATTCATTTCATTTATCATTTAAAGTCAGATAATCAGGAAGTCATTATGTGGCCTACACTGGGCAGCTATTCGATTAGAGCATAATTGAACACTCTGTAAGGCAGCCAAAGCTGACAGGCTGGGAATGCAAAATATCCTTCCCATGGTATTTTGGAGCAGGGGATAACTGTAGGAAAATCATTGTCAATCAAAACCTGACAACCAAGTGAGAGAGGCTGGAATCTCTGCTGCTTTGAAAATAGAAACCCAGCTTTATTTCTTAAGCTCTTGAGGCCTGTTATGCTTTGTGTTTTTATCAGATTATAAGGCATCGTTTTCAAAGATCATAAATGAAACCCGAAGATTTTATTTGGCCTTTTTGTCTTTCTCATTTATCTGCAGGGAAACAGTGATCAAATATGAAAATGAGAGTAAAGGTTGGACTCACTTGCCCAATGTTTTAAACCTGGCTTTGACATGCTCTGATTGCTGAGAACAACTATTAACAAGGAACAGACACTCACACAAACCCCACATGGCTTGCAAAAACATTGGCCTTCCAGTTGTTGAGTATTTAAATTACTGTTTAATAGAGTACTGTAAGAGGCTTGAGATGAAAAGTTATTTTTACTAAGAGACTTGTAACTCTATTTCCAGTTAGTAGCATAACAACTTTTCTAATTAAAAGCCTGTTTGTTTCCCTACCATTACCAGTGTGTATTTTCATGGAAGCTTACAAGTCCTTTGGAAAGTACCTGCTCATTTTTCTGGCTTTCTCAAATGTGCACACACACCTAGATCAGGAATGGGCATGTCACTATTCTATCAAAGGTCAGAGATAAACCCTACAGTTGTAGTTTTTACTTGCAGAAATATTTTTTATCACTAGCAAGCAGAAGAATAGGGCTAGCAGATGATGTCCAATACCACTGAAATGTACCAACACCATGTTCCTGCCACTCATGGGAGACTAAAAACTCTTTTGAGACCCCAACATCTTTGACCAGCTGTAGTTGATATCATGGAAAGCAGATGTCTTAAGCTTTTCAGAGTGTTTGAAGGTTGTGCTTCTCAGCCCCATTGTCTGCACAGCATCACAGATGTCAGAAGGTGGTCCTCAGCTGATCATACATATATATATATATTTAATAAATGTATATACATACATATAAGAATATATATTTATATCTATATACACACAAACACACCCCTCTGGTATATTTCTACATGTGCCTGATTAAAGAAAATGGAGGCAAATAAGCGACCACTGAAAGATCACTCTCATTTCCACCAGGTTGCCACAATGGATTTCCTTTTTCTTTCTTTCCTGAAAGCTCAGTCTATCTGCCCTGCAGATAAAAGGTTGAGAAAACTACATGAGAGGGAAACACAAGCAGAAATCTCCTCACCTTATCCAGACAACACAATAACCTCTGACAGCCTCCATCCTAAATCATCCAGCCCACACCACTAACAAAGCCTGGGAATAGAAAGGAGCCTTTCAGCAGGAGCTGTAAATCACTTGAGGTAATTCCAAGCTCAAGGGGAGTTGTATCCCAGGTTTGGATAAATCCAAGCACTGGATGGCTTCCTTTAAAGCCATGGGGACATCTTGAGCTCTTTTGTGGCTGCAGTGTCAGGAGCAGGAGGGCAGGGAAGTCCTGCTGCAGCCTGCACTCCATTCACTCCCTGTCACTCCACAGCCCTGGGCTTGACAGTGACATTCCCACGCATGTGGAATTTCCTCAGTTCACTCCATGGAATTTCTCTATCCAGCATCTCACTGGCACAGCAACCAGAGGGGCTGGCATCCTGGAGAGCCCCTTGGCCCCTCCCCTTCCCTCCAGGGAGAAGTGGGAAGAAAGAAAGAAAGATGTGAGGAAAAAAATTACTGAGAATGACAAAGTTCTGATCTGTACTCTAATTGTTTAACATTAAAGCATTAACAAATACTAAATATATGTTGTTAATGAGATTTCACTCGAGTTATTTACATAAGATCAGCACCTGATTTACAGAAGAAAGAGATACTGCAATTAGCCTTCAATATAATTATAATTAATAATTATTTTAGTAGGTGTATTTATGCCAATTAATTTGTAAACTTGCAGATTTTCTAATCTAATACGAAGGTCTTAAAATCCCTGCAAGCCCCCTGAGCATTTACCTTGATTTGACTTTTCTCACACTTTTTTTTTCTCCTTGCTGTCTGGCTTTTTGCCTTCTAACGCTAACAAGCACAAACAGGAGTAAATCCAGTGGAGCAGCACTAAATTGCATTATTCTTCCAGAGGTCATCTCTATCCTCTTTTTAAGGAACAGCCACGGGTTTGTGCTCTGCTGCATTATCCCAGCTTTGTTACCTGATACTACAAATCTGCAGAGCTGCTGGGGATTATATCCAATGAGGAAAGAGTAGAGAAAATTAAACGAAGAAAACAAGAATTACTTGTCAGACATTTCAGACTTTCAAATGTTTTTGGGTTTTACAACCAAGTAAAAAATAGTAAACCATGGGAATTTTGGTTTTTAATTTCTTTTTTTAATGGGGAACAAGACTGTACTATAAATTGGTGGAAACATCTTTATAATTCAAAATAAAAATTTGCATGTGGACAACTCTGTTGCCATCTGACAAAGCATTGTTCAACTGAAAGAATTTACTGGCTTCTAAAAAAATCAGTCCTTGGTTGCTTAAAAGCTAAAATAAGAGAGGCATAGGATGGTCCTATGATGAACAGGATGAAAAATAGTAATGTATTTGTTATTTCACTGGGAGGTCTCCTCTTTCTATTTAATAGATTTCACAATATTCTTTCGTGAGGTTGTATTATCCATCTGGATTCCTGAGACCAGCCCAGAGCAACTCTGTCCCTTGGCTTAGATTAAACCAGAATATTTGTAAGGGATGAAAGTCTCTTTTTTTGTTGACACCATCTCTCTACCTCATGTTATCTTGGCAGATTTCTCTGTATTTTATCAAAAAGCTTATTATTGAACATCTACCCAAAATGAGACCCTGGGGCCTGGGGACAATAGAAGGTGCCAAGTTCTTAAGGGGCTACAAATATTTTCAATGCTTCTGCTTCTGGAATGGGCTGACTCAACCCCAAATGCACACCTGAGTGCAATGAAATCTTTGGGTAGTTTTTCAGTTAGTGGTGCCACTTTCAACCCAAATTCATTTCCATCTGAAATTTAATCATAGATTTGTCAAAAATCATGAAGAACCAGTGAGCTGAACACCATTTCTTTTCATTCTTTCCCTCAAGCTCTCCAAACAGGACAATATTTCTAAACCCAAATTTATTTCAGCTGCTCTATAACATAGGTTTTAGAACTGAACTGGACATTATTACCAGTTCCAGAGGGTTGCCACTGCCTTTCTTTGCTTTTGTACAGCACAAACTTGTGTATTGCAATTGTATTTATTGCAGTCTCAGTGAATACCTGGAATGTGCACAGAAGATTTACAGGGAGCAAAATTAATTTGTCCACAGTGTGTAAATACTTTAGTATTAAAATACTTTTGAATTAAAAGTACTACTAGAATGGAGATATCAAGATGCTGATAAACATATCTGGATGCACTTGGAAAGTGTTAAACAAGTTCCATGGTATTGTGACAAAAAATTAACATTTGCACTGGTCCCATTGTGGTAGGAAAAACAGAGCTACATTCCCACCAAACTTGGACACCACTCAAAAATGTGGAGGATTCAACAGAAGGGAGTAAAATGGGAAGCTCTAATTTAAGCAAGAGGCAAAGAGCACTCTAACATGTGGCTTTATGGGATTTTCAATTATAACCAAAGTAAGTGAAGATGTAAAGAGAGACAGGAACAACTGTACCATCAAACATCTGCTTCACAATTGTTTGAACAGCAGACTGCTTACAGGTCTCCCCTCTGTTGATAACCCTGGCACAGACTGGTGCCACTCATTTTGGTCCAGCTTACTTAGAGGTGTACTGTTCAGTTCAAATATTATTTCCCACACTGATATCTGGTGTTAATGACATAACAGCCTACTCCTCAAGACTTGATTACACTGTTTGAAGTTGGGATTTTAAGAAATTATGTAAGAAATCTCATCTGGCAGTGATCTACACTATTGGTTATCCCGGGTTTTACAGCACTGCACAGCAATCCAGATGTTTCATTATAAAAGATGAACATCTTTTATCTTGTTAGCTGAAGATAAAATGGAGGCCAGGTCTGCTGCTCCTGTCTTTAAGAATAAGCTATAAAATTCTGAATTCCACATAGAAATGTATTTTACAGTGCAACAATGCAGAACCTTTTTTCCCATAACTCATAGAATTAAAAATTAAGTTGGAAGTGACTCCTTCCACAAGTCTTTATTATAATAATCTTCAGTCTGAAGAAATTGTCTTGCACACAGAGTTAACCCTAGCAATTAAATCTTTCGAACAAAAAAGGAAAATATGAAATTGAAAAAAAAAAATTATTGACTTTTAAATCCTTCCAATGAATAACTGAGAGACAGAAAACATGGTCACAAGATACATGGGCACAAGACCAGACCTTTAAAGGCAGCAGCATTTCACCAGATGGTTTTATGGTGGCTCAAGAAAAGATTTTTACCTTTCATTTTCGGATGTGAGGCAAACCCTTGCCCTCTAACCTCATCCCTCTTTCCATAAAGCTTGTACGTAAAATTTTCATTTAGCATCTTTAGCAATCTTCCATTGGGTTTGAATAGTACATTTTCATTTCATTCATCATTTAAAGACAGATAATCAGAAAGTCATTACATGGGCTGACACCGGGCCCCGCGCTCGATTGTGTTGTAATTGAGCACTGCAGAGCGTGTGCCAGATCTAATGGATAATGAATATATTATGTCAGCAGAACTGCCTCTGCAAAGCTCCTGGGGAATCACAGGGGGACTGCAGTGACATGGAGGGTCACAGATGTTGTGCTGATTTACTGATGGAGTGATTGTGTAATTAGGTAATCAATGGTGGGGAGAGGACTATATGTGGACAGATAATTTCATACAAATAAAGACCATGCAAGTAGGAGGCTCGTATTGAGGACAGTGTAAGATGATATTTTAGTTTGGCTTAATTATTCATAAATTCTTAATGATACATTCCAAACATGATACATTCTGATGGTGGAAGGCCAGCAGCAGAGGTCTGACTCCAATTCAAACACTACAGCAGCCTACTTGCACAAACTTCTTACAATATTATCCTTATAATTTAGAAAGCTCAAATTTTCTGCCTTGATTAAAATAAAACTTACCTTGCTTTGTGTTAGAGATTTACTATAACTTTTAACATTTCATGCAGAGGTAAAAAGCAGTCATGATAAGGACATGAAACCACTTTAAATATTTGCCCTATGTTTACTCTGCTCTCACTAGGAGCAGTTAGTAATATTTACTTTGTTCTGAGTGACAGCATGTTTAAGCAAAAAATGTAGAGACAGAAGATTCACATCCTAAATTTTTGTTATAAACATTATGCATGTTTGTAATAGAAATAGATTTTAATAGAAAAATGTGCTAGTTTTTTAAAAGTCAGGTGATTGAACTCCTTACTTAAGATGATGAACAGTAATTCACATTTATGTCCTGTTCCTAATTATGACTGGCTGAAAACAGCAGCTTCTCTCTCATGGGCCCCTCTCTCCCTGGTTCCACTTTAGTGCAATTCTGACACTTGGCTTCTTTGTGTCTGATCCAAGGCCTCCCTGAGGCAGGAGTGCACCTGTCTGGTTTCCAGCCACGTCAGTGACACTGGCTCAGGTGGCGTTTTGGCATCCATAGGATCTGCCCCACAGTGTCTGTGACAGCAGCTTCCAGTCAGGGTTTGGCACCTGTGAGGGCTTCCTCCCAGGAGCCTCTGGTGGGTTTGCAGGGACACAACTCTTCAGGGAAAAATGTTATTTACTCATTACTCAAAAATATAAATATCAATTAGGGAGACACAGGCTATGAGCAGGCAAGGGCCAGCAAGGATGGTTCTCACTTACAGCAGTTTGTTTCCTCCATGGCAAGGAGCAGCAGATGGCTCCTGTTCATCTTCTGCCTTTCTCCCTCTCTAAGCCTCTGCCAAACTGTCAGATCTGCTGACACCCTGGGCATCCTGTACTCAATTCACTCAGCTCCCCTGTCTGTGCTATGGACACGGGCTCTTCTTTGATGCCAGGCTTTAACCCTGCAAAGAATAATCCATTCTAGCCAGAGGGAATCCACAGATCCAAAGGATTGCCTTAACAAAGCAGGGCAAATCCTTCTTTTCCTCTTCCCTACTACACTCTATTAATATTTCTTTTGGAGCAGCTCCACAGAAGGTAGGGCACAATGAAGAAGCAAATGGAAAAGCAAGGCATTTGCATAACAAGGAACAGATTTTTCTTAGTTTACCACAATCAGAAATTTCAGGGAGAACGATATAATTTTGATTCTAACATGCTTTTTCCTGTACCCTCTTTGGAGATAGACAAAGTTCTGGACTGTGCTACAGCTGTTTGCAGTTAGGGACTGCTACACACAAATATTTTTATCCTGTTTAAAGGTGCATACATAGAGCCTGCTGGGTTTAGATCTATCTGTATTATTTAGATCAACCTTCAGTTTTAGATCCTTTAACACCTCCTCACTCTCTCCCCACCTCTGCCTTTGTGCACCCACCACGAACAACTGTACATTAGTACATGGAATAAAAACAGGCTACCACTTTTCATTATGTTTTTCCATCTATTTGTTCATTTTTCTACACCCTACAATGGCACAAATATTGTAAGACCCAAATGCTATAAATCCTTTGCTGCTATGAATTTTGGCAAAGAGGTGTGAAGTATTTCAAAGCTTTTTTTCCTTGGTCCTTGATTACTTTTCTCTAAGTTCGATTACTTAAGGTTTTGCTGGGCTTCTGAATGCTGAGTTTTTCTTTCTTCAGCTCCTACTTTAACAGAAAATGTCCCCTCCTCCCAAAAAATCTCCCCTTTCCCTGAGTCCTGAGCAGTAGAACAGGTACCTGTGCTACCTGGCAGGAGCAGAGCAAGAACTGCTGATGCAGGCTCCCAGCACAGCAACTCTTCAGCCTGGGCAATACCTACCAAATCTGTATCAGCTTAGAGTTTTTTCCTGACTGAATTTCAGAGCCCACAGACTACAGAGAGCCAGATTTGACAACCTCCTTCTGAAATTAAGACTACCTTTCTGGTACAAAGTACTGTAATCTTGACAGAGTTTCTACTGTAATTTCAGAGAGAAATTAAAGGAAAGCTTAAGTTTCAAAATAAACTTCCTATTTTTATTCACAAACATGACTAGGAGATATCACCAGTTTTTGTTTAAAAAGCCCTTATATCTCTTTAGGACTCTCCAAGTATTGGGCATGGGCACCTTAAAGAAAACAATACCCAAGTCACCCTATACAAGGAGGATTTGCTGGCAAACACAGACCAAAGGAAAGCTTTCCTTAGGGTTCCAGCACATTCCAGCTGCAGGGAGCTCCTCAGGCTATCCTCAAAAGTGGTAATGCCATTATCAAGGGGAGGTCATGTTTCTGAATGCTGCTTGGTATTACTGCAGTCTATTTATGATGATAATGAGATAAAACACTCATTTCTAAAAGATGCCAGGAAATAAAGAGATATATTTATTAAAGCAATAAAAACAAACAGAGTCTAACTTCCTCCCAAATCTATCTCAAGTTCTTGTATAATGAAATTCTGAATAATGGTTTTACTGATCTTTAATGTGTTTAGTCCTTTTAAAAGAACATAAGAGCAAGAAGATGAAAATTCTTGGAGATATAAAGAGGTGTGGCTGGAGCAAAGTGTGCTCTGATGCTTTACAAAACCAGAGAAATGTGGTGAAATATTCAGACCTGCCAGAGGAGGAGGAGGGGGTAAACAAAATAAAATAAATGCTTGGGTGAAAGAGAGGAATCTTTCATAAGAGTTCCTCAATTTTTAACCAAGAACAGTGACAAGAGAGTCTTCACACACAAGAATCTGTTCAAAGCACAGAGATGGAAGGGAAGAGAGGAAATAAAGAACACACTAAGTAGACAAAAATGAAAGGAAAATGAAACTGAGGTGAATGTGGGTAGAAAGAGTTTGAAAATGTTAATTAATCCTGGCTGTTATTATTTCTAGTGAAGTTTATTGTTTTAAAAGTACAGACCTTGCAAAGCCTTAATTTAAATGACATGCAATGTTCTTGGGCAGATCTTTATTACCATGTTACTGTATTATTTGAGTCTTACTGCTCAGTGCAGATTTTATGATTAAATAATTGGCAGTATTTTTGCAAACACCATAGAAAATCAGGTTGCAATCAACTTTATCAAAGGACTTAAATGCTGAGCAGGAATAACTTGGAAGCAATTTAAAATAGGACACATAATATGAGATAAACAATTATATTAACAAGTAAACCACAATATATTTAAAAAAAAAAAGTAAAAGATATTTAATACCAAAGTGAAACAGAATCTAAATTATCCAGATTAACTGTTCCCTTTCAAAATGCCACAAAAAAGTTACTTATTATAAAACACTGAGTAAAAGAATTTTATAATCCTAAAGATTCCTTGAGTTCAATATAATTGGAAAACTTCTTATTCTTCAATTCCTTTGTATGACCACAGGGCTCCTACACTTTTAATCACCTCCGCTGGTCAATATAAATCTTGTTCTCTTTCCACAAAAATAAGAAGCCTTGCTCATTCTTAAATTTACAGACCTTTTTACATGCAAAAGAGGATGTAGCATTTTACTTCTGAAAGAAATACATATTTTTTGTGAGGCTTTTCTAAGTTTTATTGGAAGTATCAACACCTGAGGTGTGGAGGCTCTCCTTCAGTTTCATGATGGGTTATTCCTGACGCTGCAGCTTGCTGCTGTTTAGCAGGAATGTTAATGACAATTTCTGCTCAGGGTTAATGTCCTTCACTCAGCCCCTGTGTCACCCATTCCAGGGGCCTGGGCTCACCCTGGGGCAGCTGCTGGCTCTGTGCTGCCAATCCTGCAGCAGGCTGGCTCTGCTCACACCACCTCACTGCCATCCATTGCACCCCTCCTGGAGAAAACTTCTGCAATTCCATACAAAATTCCAGATCGAAGGCATTGTGTACTTTGGACTTGATAGGGACTTTCTTCCCCTCCAGTCTGCCTCTATTGTACAAATGAAAAATGGATTACTTTATCCCCTTCTCACGTCTGAACTTCGGCTGAAAAACAGAGGATATTAATCCTGAAGGATTAAGCAGAAGAGAGGGATGGATATTCCACACTTGCTCCCTCAGTTTGGTATCTCTGCTAACAGCATGCCCTGCACATGTAAAATTTTTCCTTCAACTCATGTGCCCTAAAGAGTTTTGTCCTTGCCAGTGAGGAAGAAGTTATGACAAAGTGTGTGATAGAGATTATTTTTAATGGAATTTTTCATCGCTAAGGAAGTAATGATACAGCAGCCTTAGAGCACAATGTCTTATTCTAGAGATGAACTGTCATTTCATCCGTGTCATTCAAACAGCAAACTTTCCTTCCTTTCCCTATAAAACCAAACATTCAGCATTTTCATCATTTGAGAAATGCAACATCTGCACAGAGGCCTCAGAAAGCAATATTGTATGTCACAAATCAGTCTTGCAAGTTCAAATGATCAAATGCCAAGTATTAAACATTCACTTTTTCTTGTCAAATTGATATTCTTCTACTGTATGTGTAATGTAGAACTTACATCATTTCCATTAACTTCCTGTATTTCTTGGAGGCAAAAAGGAGTTATTGTTAGGCATTTCTTAAATTTCAAATAAAAAAAAATGTAGACAATTTCCTCCTGCAAATCCTTCCAGTATAGATTTTGAAAGACAAGCCACCACACAACAGTGTCCATAATCCCTCCCTCCTATAAGGCTTACAACTCTATAGGGTTTGGAATATTTTTTTTTTCAAAATTTCTGAACTTTTTTTTTTTTTTAAAGCGTCTTGGAAAAATCCCTCATCTTTATCCATTCAAAATCTCATGGCACTCTTGATGGGTGATAGGTTGTATTTCATACAGCTGAAGCATAACAGGGGTAAATACCTTGTGTTCCTCAAGGCTCCAACTCAAGGAGCAACTTCATTGAGGATTTCATGTACTATTTCCATTAAACTGTTAAAATGCAGAACACAAACAACAAATGCACTACCACCAGAGGTTTTCAACCCACAATTCCAACAAAAAATATCTGTATACACAACACTACATAGGCATAAATGTAATTAATGTTAAGTCATTTGCAGGATCTTTGCAATGAGATTCCACTGCTCTTTTTAATCCCCAAAGGAGCAAAAGCACTCCAGAACACCTCTGATTTAAGTGGGTACAGTCCTTTACAAGTGGACTTAAGACAGACCATAATTGCTTTGCTGAGTTACAACATAATCCTTAAAAACAGACTTATGCATTGAAACCATTTATAATTCAACCTCAAACGAGCCTCTGCTCCTAAGGCTCGTATATTAACTGGTCTACAAGGCCATTTCCTGAAATTTGTCTCTTTAGCTTTTTGTTGGCATGAATATAAAGAATAGTTTGCAGTCTTCTTTATTTCTGTCTTAGAGAAAGTGGTGAATACTTAAGAAAATCTATTTTTTCTCCCCAGCCTCCATTAGAACACACACGCTAGATTTGTGCTTTATTTCTCCCTTAATTTCTGTTTTACATGGTGGGCTAAAAGCATTTCACAGGTGTTTGCTGGAACTCATTAGACTATTTGGAACTCCTTCATGCTCTCTAAAAGGCAATTAAAATGTGTCTGCAAATTACCTCATGTGGTCTGAAGCACAGCTGCCTCTCATCCCCCTGTTACTACGCGGTGTGTCCAAACAGAATAGAAAAACTGCTTTGATACCTGCAGTTTACAAAGGCAAACCATGCCTTCATGAGTGACAAAAAAATCCTCTGCCTGCCTCTTAAGTCTTCAATGCAATTGCCTTTGCTGCAACCCCCTCCCCCCAAGAAAAATAAAAAAGTTTATAACGAGCTGAGAGACACAACTAGTTAATTAAGTGGATAACAGAAGTGATGAGAAACCAGCAAGTACTCACATAATTCAAAGAGTTGGTGCTGCATGCATAGAAAAGGTAGGTGTGTGCAGGTAAAGCATCTCTGATTCTAAATGGCCAAGATGCCTGGGCTAGTATTGCTACTTCTTGTTTCGGCATAAAAAGGAGTGGTGAAAGAAGCCATTATCCCAGCAGGTGTACTTACAGAATTTATCCTTGTTCTGCAAATATCTGGCACTTAAATGGATATTCTGCTTGAGTAGAGAATGAATGAATTTTAAACTTTTGTGTTTTAACTGTTTTTTCCAGTCTATTTTATTATTAAAAATGAGTGATTCATGACACTGAACGGTTATCTTTTGCCATCAGATGCTGCCAAATTAAAGTAAAATTCAAGAAGGTTTTTAATAATTTGCTTTAGTATATGTATTTGGCAGTTCCAGAGTAGCAGAGTGCTGTGTCTAGAGCAGAAAGGCCCAGCTCCAGCATTTCCTTGCTGGCCAGCAGCAGAAAGGAAAAGACATGTCTGGCCTTTTGCACTCTGGGGGTGATGCAGAGTCCAGAACAGCTTCCAGGCTATAGCTCCATCCTTTTATGATCCCTCTGTTCCAAAATCACCAATACAAATGGCAGCAAGAAGGGCTTCAGATGCTTTAACCCTCCTAGTATCTTCAGCACCCATCAGCTGAAATTTAGTTTGAGCTCTAATGATTGCCCTGGCCCTTTCCAGCTGGAGCTGATTCCCCATCCCACTCCACACTTGATATTTTTCCCCTTTTTCTCCCCACTCAGCCACGATCTCCATCGAAGCCTCTGTGGTCACAACTCTCCATCACACCCAGCTGAAAGAATCCTGAACAGCACATCTGTATTTATTCCAAACAAACTTTCATCTCTCCCTTTTCTGTTTACTCCTTCCTTTGGCTCTTCTCCTAGTCCTTAATTCTCATTATTTTTTTGATACTTTCTTCCAATAAGCCATAAAAGATGAATATGTAATTTGCATGCCTTTTAAACAAAGCAGTGCCTGGTAGTTACAAACAACTTAGTGATGCTAAACAGTGATGGAAACTTTTTATGAGCCATGCCAACTAAATCATGGTCTCAGGAAGACTTGAGTGAAAGCAGCAGCTGCAGGCAACTGTAAATATATTGCACTTTTTGAAGTGCAGTCACACACCAGCCCTGGGGAGTGCAGTTCCTGGGTCACTGCAGTTGCCACCACGTGCAGAACTGCACAGCAAGAGCCCTCTGAAGACAGGGAGCAATAAAGTGCAGCCTGCAATGGAACATCCACAGCAACTGCACAGCACAGCCAAATCCTTCAGCTGTGATCCCACAAACTGTTCTGTGAATCATGTGAGTAGGGTCAGGAGGTCTATATGTTCAAGTATTGAAAAAAACCCCAACCACAAACATGGAACCCCAAAGAACACCATACTTCTGGCCCCTGAGTCTTTTGTGCACAATTGTGAACGAATGGCACACTTTTCTCAAAACAGCCTGAGGGATAACCTTGTCTTTTATATGAACACAAAGTGATTAGTTTTGTCAGAATCTTACAAGATATCAAAGTAGTTGTTTTGGTTCCTGATTTCACATCTGTTTTCAATGATCAGAAAAAAAGAATTTATCACATACTATTCAACCACCAGATTTACACAGTGAAACCTCCAGTAAGCCAACCAATGCACTAATTTAAAAACTCCTAGAGATTCTGTCTTCTGAAGTCTTACATCACCTTTTCTAACCCGTATCCATCCTAGCTGCTTACAAAATGTATTGTTGTGGCTTATAATGTGATTATGGGAAGTAATTATCATAGTTTTATCCAACTTTCAGAATCACAAGAGAATTTAATAATTGCATTTCAGTTTTAGAAGGCTGAACACTTCTTCCTAGCATAAGGAAAGAATTAAAATTCTACCAATAGATGAATTATTTTCCAACATGATTGTTGAGTACAAAGATCTTCCCAAAGCTTTGGAATATATCAAAGGAAAGTTCCTTTAAAAGAGAAATATCCTGAAACAGCTGAATATCCTTCTGTGCTCAGCTGAAATACAGTCAGGTCCAGGCCAAAACAGATAGACACAGACTGCTCGTTACATTAACTAAACATACTTGTAATTTTGTAAATAAAATGCCCCCACAATTAAATGCATGAAGCAGTGCTATGACACAGTAATTGTACTCTTTTCAGAGCTGCAGAAGTTTTGGGCTGTCATCTTGCAAATCCTTACATGCCTTGCTCCAGTGGTGATGTCAGTGACAGCTCTGAATTCCATTGCTTTGGAGGCAATTTAAATCCTATTTTTATACAAATGGGAATTTTTTAGTTTCATGGCTGGACATGTTGTGTCACAACAAGAAATGCAGCTATTCAGTACTGCCAGTACCCTAAACCTTGACTTGTTGGACTTGTAGCAAAGTCATGCAGAAGTTTTACTGACTACATCTAGAAGTTCTCTATGTATGACTCAATTATCAGCTTTATCTGCAGAAGGATGATTCATGTAAATATTTTGCAGGACCTACTCCATAAAGCAAAATTTCAATTTATTTTAGAAACTGAAGATTAAACAATGGACAAGAATTCAGGAAAATAGTGCCCATTGTCATTCCAAAATTTTCAGCAGTGTACTGTGCATATATTTAAGACTTAAGGGAAATGTGTAAAAGGAAAAAACCTACTTTTGATGTTCATAATGAGTAGGGAAAAGAAAAAGTTATGCCTTTATTATATTCATATCTATCTAGTTACTATTTTAGCATTAACTCCTTTGGGTTGTCATTTTCCACTGTTCTTCTCACCTTAATTGAACTTTTTGGGAAGTGTGCCATCTTTTATGTGTTTGTGCAGTAGCTGGAGTAGTTGGAGGAACTGTAGCTCCTACGTACCACAAACTCCAGTGAGGCTGCTCATCTGCTCTCAATTATGTATTAAGTATGTGCTGAATCATGTTAAAAAGATCTTTCTCTTAATGTTGAATTAAATACATTTATTCCTCTTCATCCTACAGATGTATCATTTTCATTTCACTGGGGACCCTTCCACATATCTCAGAGACTGTTAGTGGTACGTTCTCCTCTGCCCTCCCAAATTGGCACCACCTGTCAAACTGACTGACATCATTTAAATAACCTCATCAAATACAAATTTGTAGTGGAAACACTGAAAGACTTCCACAGAAAAGTTCCAGGTTAAAAAAACCACCAAGCTGACTGCTTCTCCTGCAGTGTTCCTTTTTGGAATAAAGAGTATATAAACCAAATGTCTGCCGCCAATTTTGTACTTTTACAAGCACTAACATTTTAACAGCAGAAATGTTAAATATCAAAGTAATAGATGAGCATTCCACTAGAAGGCAATTTCACTAAATACCACAGGTATTAATCTTTCTGAATCTTAATTACACCCTTTTGACACATTATCCTTATCTGACCTTTCCTCCAGAATTGCATGAGCAGACGTGAGGTTGGCAGGCAAGCTCAGCCCTGCTTGCCACCTGACATGCATCACTTTAATGCAAAGAATGAGTGGACATAAAGATGCAGCTCATGTGCAGCACATGAAGTCATTAAGCCACTATTTTCTGGAAGTTACCTTCCAAGACCCAGCTTCTGTTCCAGGATTTTCCACCTCCTTCCCTTTCCTGACTTTGGTCATGCCTCAGAACACAGAGGTTTAATGAATTACTAAGAGTGTAGAACTATAAGATATTGCCAAAGAACTAAACTTTTTGAGCTGGAACCATCCAAGCAACATTGAAAAACAATTAGTAATGGCAGGCCTTAATCGAAGAAACTGAATTTCGGTTTAGATTAGTAAGGGCTGGCAGTTCCAAGATTAAAAAAGTAATGATTCTGCCACTAAGCCACACTTCCACCAATCAATACTGAAAAGTATCCAGATTTTATTAGATCAACTAAAGAAGCAAAAAGTGGGTAACCTGGGCATATAAAATTTAGGAAGTGTTGTGTGAGAGGTGAAGCGTGGAGAAGGAGCATGGGGGAGCCAGGTCCTGCTCTGGCCTGAAGGAAGTTCCTTCACGTTCCTTGCTCACAGATTTCACAGCCACAGCCGTGTCTGAGACTCTCTCAGTGTAAGCCACATCTCTCTGATGCTCACATTGCTCTTCTTGTCACAAATACAGGGCAACTTTTCATCCTGTTCTCCCACTGGGTGCTCAAAATGAGGTTTTGCATTATAAATTCTCAGCTGGAGCAATGCACAGCACTAAACTGTGTGTATTTAACAACTGCTTTATGGCATCCATGTTGGCCACATAGCTCCCAGCAGGGCTGGTGAGGCAGCATCAGTCCCTGCCTGGACCTCTCAGGGCCTTCCAGAAAACATCCAAGAGACTCTAAAGTACTGAAGGGAGGATGGCACTTGGTAAACCAAACCAAACTCCAGTACTGCATTAAAGCTGAAAGTTAAATGTGAATTGTTGCTTCAAAGTGAATGAAAAGAAGAAAAGCCCAGGCAAAATTCAAGAGTCAAAATTCTTGCCAAGTCAGTCTGAAACTTAGGGTTGATTTTCCAGATTTTTTACCTTTTTAATTACCTTGTCAGCATTTTTGGAGATGCATAATCACCCTCATGTGCATTATTAAACTGAATGTAGCCTGAAGATGAAATCTTACAATTTTTTCTGCACAATTCTACTTGACTAGAAACAAATTTAACAAATAATATTTGATAAATATTTACTTTGCAAACCTGCACCTCTTGAATTTTTTTAGGTTTCTGTTTAAATTTATAATGCATTAAGAATTGCCATTTTTTCTGGTGTTTTGTTCATTCAAAAAGGTTAAATGATTATTAATTCTGACTAAGTAGCAGGGTAAGTGTCCTTGAAATCTGTGATAGTTTGATTGGGGCTGTTGTTCCACTTTGTTGTATTCTTCACTTCCTCTCATGTTCCACTATCAAAGTGACTTTCATAGTTTATATCCATGCACTGGAGAGAATTAACCAGAGAGCTCTGACTCCGTGCAAATCCTCAACAGCTTTAATAAGACAATATAAAATTACAGCCCTGCAATCACTAAAGTATTCCTAAATGGCATCTTTTTTCAGGATTAAACCTGTTGGATTACATATAATCAGTGCATATGGTGATCCAGGGCTTTTTTTTCTGAGAAATGTTTAGATGCCTAATCACACACTTCTGGGAATGGAGCTGGCTCTCAAAATTTTGGGTGTCCAACACTGGACTTTCAAGTCCTTGGGAAAGGGGAGAACCAGGACAAGGTGACAGTTTGGCACACACATAAGGGGATGATGGGGAGAAGGATACTGGAGGATGGCCCAGTTTCCTCTGCTCTGGTTAAAGCTCTAACCAAAGGTATGGCTGTGAAAATGTCTCCCCTATTTTAAACACCAAGTGCAAACACATTATTAAAAATGTAATTGTCTCAACTGGTTTAATGGAGATTGTGTCTGAACAGTTTGGATTCTATTGATTGTGGAGGTAAGAGAAGATTTTCAATATTGATGTAGAGCAAGAGTTATTATTGCTCCATGGAATAACTCTCTCTCATGTTACTGGTGTCTTACCCAAAGGTATTGTACCTAGTGGATTAGGACTTCAAATACTTCGAGGACACAAAAGCTCTTTACAGTAAAATCCAAGACTCTAGTAATTATTATCCAAGTCTTTCAATGATTTTTTGATGTTTGGGTTGAGCTTTCTGCAAGAAGATTAAAAAGGGAGAGAAAAAAATGGCAAAAAAAAAAAAATCAGTTGCTATAAGAGTCTTCAATGTCCCATCTATTGATTTTCTTCAGATCTTTAAATTCACAGTGTGACTTATATTCCATGAAATAGGGTCATTGACATCTGAAAACATACTACAAAAAATATACACTTCATATCCCATGGACTGAAACACATAATTGTCTAATGAAAAGGTTATCCAGTGTGTTAAATCCATCACTTACAGAAATTTTTTTCATGCTTCTAAATGAATGGATTTTGCTGCATTTTAAGAGAGGAAAAGCTTCATGGTGACTGAAAAAGTCTGTAGGCACTATACTGTTTGACTGTGAGCTTAGAGCTTTGGTTCTAATTTTATTTAATGTAAGATTTTGTACAGTGAAATTTCTGAATTAGCCACCACATGAACACACTCCCTGACCTGAAAACTCTTATTTTTGTACTACTTACTTTTCTACTGCCTTCAGTTGTCAAAATAGAAAATAAAGGAGGTTTAAGATTTAAAGAAAACCTTGAATTATCTACTGATGAACAAAAGCAGTCAAAACCATTAGCAAGCTGTTTGACAACATGAAACTGTCTTTACAAAGCTCAACCTCCAAACAAGCCCTTTTTGTAATCTTATTTATTTCCCCCATACAATATTTTGAGTTCATTCTCAAGCTTTTTTCTTTATGCATGTGAAAGCTTTGATGCTCAATAACCAAATAATCTCCACAGCAGAGACTTTAGGAAAACAGTGCCATAATGTATGATTAACTTTTCTCTTCCCAGTTGTGCTGCTACTGCAGAGTAAATAAAAACCTGTGCTTTCTATCCAACAAAATTAAAAATAATAGAATATGGAAGGCATTTTGTAAACAATTAAAGTCACTTGTTTATACTTTAAAGCAATGAACAATTGTACACATATTTAACCTTTCATGGATTCCAATGAAGTGAAGTTACTAACATTACTGTAATTTAATCACACCTGCATTTATCTGGTTACACTTTAAATTTTTACTTTTTGAAGCAGACTAATACTACCAGAGGTTTTTTTTTTTTTCTTCAATAAATCTTACCTCTTCCTTACTTACATTTAATTAACTAAAAATGCACAATGCTTTCTTAGATTCAGAGGCCTCTCAAAGGGAAGAGTGCCCCAGCTCTTCCCAGGAGTACCAACTCCTGTACCAGTGAAACTGCCTCAAAACAGCCACTGCCATTAAACATAATGAGGCAAAATCCAAACAGACACAGAAACAAACAGAAAAGCCCAACAATTTCCATTCCAAACACCTTTCCTAAACCTCATGATCACCATGAAGCACATACACCTGAGAAACCTCGCTCAGGATTGCCCAAATCCTAGGATCTCTCTTCCCCTTCTAGAAAAATTCAACTTTGTTCTTTGAGGGGATTTACTACTTCAGAAACTGTTGCTTTTTGTGGCCTGACTGATAAAACACAGTAGTAAAGCTGCTAAAATTACCACTGCAGTCCCAACTTCAATACAGATTGCTGCTACAGATAGAAATTTTTCATTTTTTCATATGCTTGTGAGGCTCTGACTTGGAGAAAAGGAATGAGATTGCTTTGCATGAGGGCAAACTTTGCTGGAACCATTCCCACTCTGGGATTTGGTCATGTTTCTACCTCCTGCTGGACATGTTTCATGAAGTCTTTGGAAGAGTTTTGACTGATTTCAAATATTTTAGATCATAAACAGCTTGATGGTATCTCACATCTATATGTACACCTCTTTATCTATGTCACACAAAGGATCCAGCCCAAAGAGAATCAGTGTCTGCTGAGGAAAAGTGGAGTCAGTTCAAGGGAAAGGGGCTTCAATCCCAAACAATTGTGTGTTCTCTAGGGATGACTGAGTTTGAATGTTGTCAGTTTATAAAACGAGCAATAACATTCTGCAGGATCAAATCCTGATATCTCTAAATTATTAGGCATTGTGTAAAGCAGAGCTGGAATTAGAGTTTTACAGATTCCCTGGACTCTTGACTTATAGAATAAAGACAGACCTAGAGTTCTTCTCTTAAGCATGACTAACAACATTTTCTGGGTTAAGAGAGAAATTTGCCTTGGTTTTGATTTGGTCATTGGAAGGATTTATTGGGAACCACAACCACACAATATTAAACAAAGTTTAAATTGATCAAAGAGAACAATTTATATTGCTTATACAGCAAGCGTGGGGCTCCTCCTGAGCTGGAAGATGGGCCCTTGTGTGGAAGGAGGGATGTTGGCCCAGCTCACAGATGGTTTCCCCAACACCCCATGAGCAAAGTCTCCTGTCACACCACTGTGAGTAACCAGCTTTTCCTAACTGGAAGCAGGTCAGCCTCAAGTACATTTGTAACCAGGTAAAAACAAGTCAAGAAATAGCTGTTGTCTTTGATGGGACAGTGTGAAAAATCCTTAACTAGTGTTGGGTAGCAATACCTCAGTTTATTGATAAGGCTCAAATTAACACCAGAAGAAAAGCACTGCAGGAATCCATTAAAAATAGATTTATCAGTGAATAAGGATTTATGATGTTTAACCTTAAGGCAAAAGCAACCAGGGCAGTTTGAGTAACAGCTTCAAGTGGATGATTAGCTAAGGGGATTCAACACTTAATAGCCAAAATAAATTAGTATAATTATTTTATTACCTATGCTAACTGATTTCATTGTTTTTTATAGAAATAATGGCTCCCTGAGGAATGGAATGTTGCTTCAAAGAATCCCAGCTGAAAGCTTCTGTGTTCTCTTGTGGCAATCAAAAATGACAACAAAAATTGCTGTCATTAATAATAGTATTAATAAGTGGGCTACCAGACCTTAGAAATACATTCTGGATTTGCCTGTACACCTGGACTTGAATACAAAGTTTTCAAGCCACTGGAGGGTTTTAGATACAATTGAAATAAACCTGTAAAGCACTTATTAAAATAAATATTAATATTTATAGAGAACAATGGAATGCTTTAAACAGATTTTTAATAAATGAGTGTGTGATTAGTTGAGGAGCTTGAGAAACCTTTTAATTTGACCTCAGAAGAATTATTGGAAAGTCTATGTATTTCTGCTTTTGCTCTCACTCTGAAGTGTTAACAATATATCCTCTACACAAGAATAAGTTTCAAAGAACCTTACTGAAACGTAAAGTGAATTTTTATTGAGTTCATCTCTACCACTTTCAAGATTCTACCCAGGTCTAACTGGGAGCTGATTTGTATTCCTACCAGTTTGTGTTGCTGTTCAATACCTGCTGTACCCTCCCTTTCCCCCTCTGCAGGCTCCCACCTCACAACCCACTACAAATTAGAACCTCCTGGAAAAACCCCAGGGAGCTGCCAGGCCCCACACTTGGCTGTGCCTGCATCCTCTCCTGTGCCCTGATAAAGCAGAGGCAGTGCACAAACAGATCTGAGGGCTGCAGGCAGCACCTCTGTGCCCTGCAGCAGCTCTGCCCCAGCCACACAGCCTGGCTGTGCCCGGGCTGCTCCTGCAGGGGAGCCCAGCTGCAGCTGGGATGCTCTAAGGCAGCGAGGACCAGAGGAAAAAGTTCTCTACATTGTGCAAAACAGAGCCAAAGAATTCTGGGACTGGATCCAGTAATAAAAATGCACATCCTAGGGACACTGATCAACAGCAGATTTTGACTGTGTCTATGTTCCCCTGCTTTCTAATGCCTTAACAAATGCCCAATCCCCCTGCACAGCTGGGGAAACTAATTATCATTCTAATTGGTGGTGGGGTTTTTTTTTGTTATTTTGTATAATATAGTAGTACACACAAACTGAACGTGGAGATTTTCTCATTTCTTACTTGTTGAGGTTTCACCATGTAATTCTGGACATAACAGATGTTACCCTGAACAAACAACTACCAGCTCATCATCCCTGTCACAGGAGCTGGGGCTGGAAATCAAAACAAGGAATGAAGGAGTCACAGCAGGAACATGAACTACAGAGGGGCCCACTGAGTCACAGCCTTTCTACTGGTGAGCCCCAGCCTGTGGCACCATGGAAATCAACTGATGACCTTGACAGGAACATCAGGTCTGGAATCTGGCCTAAACTCCGTTTGGAGAGATGGTTCTTAGAGTGCTGACAAGGCTTCAACATGGTATCATGAGCCCAATTAACTGGTTGTGAAATTCAGTGTTGTAGAATCAAAAGAAAACAGCTTGATGAACTTCCAGCTAGTGTGCAAAATACTGGGGAACTTCCCCCTGTTCTTTATTAGTGGTACCAATAGTCCTAAAAGCTGTCCAAAAAAAAGGCTTAGCATGATTCCATCTCTTTGGTTTGGCTAGGGGTTTTGTGTTTTGTTTTCCATGGAAATCAACTTTCTTGAAAGGAAAAGTAAAAGAATGAATGTAAAAAGAAACTATCTAAAATTAAAAGACACTGTCATTTTGACAACAATTCTGGTAAAATTGCAGGGAATGCTATTAAAAAAAATAGAGCATATTCAACAAGAGCTGGCATTAATGGAAACAAACTTAAAGTTTTAACCTTCAAAATATGCTATGGCTTCTCAATATCATTAAATCATAGTCACCATATGTATCTCCTGACTTTTTCAAAGTTAATATCTGGACATCTAGTACTGAAAAGAATAATATAATTCTCATAGGGTTCTGAAAGAATAGTATTGGCATTCATGTCCCCATTATAGCTGGGAATGGAATGGTTATGGTGCAACTCAACAAGGATTAGCAGGGAGGGACCTCTGGAAACACCATGTGGTTTTGAGTCTTGTGCTATGATTTCCTACATGTTAACTCTTGGATTTGTGTTTGCACTTCCTCTGCTCTGAAATTCAATCTCTTTGAATATATCTATAAGTCAACAAAATATTCTGTAGTGAAGCTGTCAGCTAATCCAAGTTGGGTGTAAATACTCCAAATCCTACTTCATCTCTTTAGGACAAATATATCCTAGGTGCACAAATTGCCTTTTATCTTTCATATAACACCACATTTGAATAACTTTTTTCAGTTATCTCCTTTAAGTCGCCTCTTTGAACAATTCTATTTAAAATTATTTCTTTTTGTCTATTCTCTTCTTTATTCACTTCTGATTTCTGAGTCCTCACGTGTGCCTGTGCATCACAGAAGCAACTCCCCTCCTAATCACAGTCTGTTCCTTCTCAGCTACAGGCCCAGGAAGAAAACAATGATTCTGTGATATCAAATCCACTTATGCATATTTGTAGCTTCAACTGTGATGCTACAAATGCTTGATTGTGGTAACCTGGAATGAATCACAGACAGGAAAGGATGATGAGCACAGAAATGTTTTTTTTAATGCCCATTTTGGTAATTAGCTGCTGCGGCCCAAGGCACAAAGCAGCAAACACTGTGTTTCTAGAAAGTGTTTCTGGTTAAAAGCAACTTCGTCAATTAAAAACTGTCTGGAAAAGCAAATGATCAATAACACTGTGGTCATTGGCCTGGATGTACCTGAAAACTTTACTGCAAAATTAGGATCCAAGGAGAGTGCTGATTCAAAATATTTATGTAAACCAGTGTGAAATGGTTTAACTTGAATTCCTTGCTTTTAAAATTTTAAGCCTGGAGTTAAACACTGAATCAGAAAGTGATGTAAATCAGTCAAACCCCCATAACATTTAAGGCTGATTTACACCAGCTGAAGACCTAGCTCCCTTTATTAAATCAGTCTTTGCACAGTGATCTCACAGTAGTCATGAAATCACAGGGATGAGAGAAACAAGCCCAAGGTAAAGGAAAACAAACCAAGGATGGTGCAGGCACATTCAAAAGCTGTTTAATAGCTCTCACAAGAAAGAGGCCATGGGGAATGTCTTGCCCCTACTGGCACTTGTCTTGCAGTAACTAACACTCAGAGTGTAAAACAGGAAGGCAACAAAACCCTTCTGTTTGTAGTTGCTGTTCAGAGCTCTGAGTGGCTGCCCAAAGGACATCTCCCACTGCCAGCTGGGCTCTGCCCTTCCCTGGCCAATCCCTTTGCTTTCAAGCTCCTCTCACATCCCTGCTGCAGGAAGAACAGAAGCACCCAGGGGAAAGCTACACACCAGGTTCCCAGCAAACACTTTGTTTAATGCAGCTAAACAGTGTCTACTTCAAGGCACAGGGAAATTCCAGTCTTGATTTTATGTAGAGATCCAAACCTCAGAAGAAATACAGGTACTCTTTATGTAAACGTTTGCCTAACTGATTGCTAAATCCAGGGAGGAGCAGCAGCTTTTCTGGTTTTTGTAGCAGTTCTGCTTCTGCTCAGCAGCTGAAAGGTTTACAGCAAGAAAAAAATCAAAATGTGCTGTAAACCAGGATATAAATTATGAATCAGCCGAAAAAGGAGATAGAACTGAAGTACTAAATAAAGGAGATTAAATTAATAAAACAAGCATACTTTTAAGAATTTAGGTAATGTTTTTCTTGCCCCTTAGTCTTGACACTTTGTGTATTCTGATGGTCTTACAGCCTTCCCCTAAGTTTGAGAACAGAAGTAATTGCTTTGCATGGCTATGAGACAATTATTTCTGACAGTGGAAGTTCTCTTTCCTTCCACCCACAACAGGACGACTGTTCACTCCCCAGTGTCACCAACATGTTTTAGGAAAAATCCTTTCCTTAGGATTTTTCCCTCCTGAGAAGCTGAGAGGCCTCAGGAACAAACTGTAAACAATTCTTATCTGCTGCTGTGGGATGCAACAGGGGGAATCTGTGATTGGTCTCATCTGGTTGTTTGGAATTAACGCCCAAGCACAGTTCACCTGTCCAGTCTGTCTCGGTCCGAGACAAACCTTTGTTATTCATTCCTTTCCTATTCTTAGCTTAGCCTTCTGATGAAATCTTTTCTCTCTGTTCTTTTAGTATAGTTTTAATATATTTTCTATCATAAAATAATAAACCTAGCTTGCTGATACATAGAGTCAACTTTCTCGTCTCTTCCCTCATCCTGGGACTCTTGTAGACAATACTACACCCCAGACTGAAATACAGATACTCAAGTAGTCCCTCTTCTGAGTAAGCCTGGATGAATTTCAAAACAGAGGCATGGAAGATGTCACAGCATCACCTTCCCCCTGGGAAACAGCAGGTGAAGGTGTGGACAGTCAGTCTCTTTTGCTGCTGCCACCAGTGACTCCCTTTCTCCTCTTCTCTCTAAACCAAACATGTAAGACTAAAAAATCTCAGAAGATCTAAACCATTTCAGACCTGCTTTACTAGACATCTGCTACTGCCCTTTAACTGATTTTAAATTCACCAAAGAGCTGGTGTCAAACTATTTATCTTTACACGTCATTTCCAAAGGCACGCTCCTACCCAGGTTTCAGTTGTTTGGATCACTGCTGGCTTTGGGCATAGCACACACCTCTGGGAATTACACAAACCATATTGCCATACTTAAAATTTCATGTGATACCAACATGACTACATTTATGTCCAAAAGCAAATGTTTTCAGACAGAGAAACAGAGAGAAAAGAAGAATGCCAAGCCCAGTAAGTGGGAATGCTGCTATCTGCTAGCATAACACTACAGATCCTGCAGTACAATACTTTCTGCCTTTCTATAATTTAACAGTGGTTTAAAAATACAAGAAAGAAGAGCAGAAAGGAAGCATAAAGAGGCCAAAGTTTACACTGGAAAAGAAAAACTCTAGTTTCACGCAATAAATTCTAGTTTCATGCAATAAAAAAGGATGTGCACAGTTGCACCTTGCAGCACAGGTATACCTACTGTTTCTAAAATTCAGCTCATGTGCTTTATAAAACTTGGTGTGACACTTTTTCTAACTGCTCCAGAAGTACAACTCAACAGAGCTGTCAGGTACTTTCCCAGTTTCTCCTAAGTTATAACCACGAGGAATTTAAATGTTTAAGTCTGTAGACCAGAGTAATCCTGCTGATGATCATGATGTATTTCAGGATACATAACAGGGCTCCTGTGGCAGAGGGTTCTGGAGAACTTTTTAGGAAGGAGGTCTGCAAGGAACCATTGGGAAAGAAGAAAATTGTAATTGCTGGGAAAAACTTATCAAATCCTTTTATGATGTGGCCTCTTGCAACTTTATGGGGATCCTCAGTTCTTGGAAAATAAAAAGGGAGTACTAGTGAAGGATGCTCCACTTACAGCAAGGATGTTGATATCAGGAATAAAAAACTTGTTTGCTTAACACCACAGTTTATATGAGCCTGGTCTCAAAAGACACATTTTGCACTTCTTCACCTCCTAAGATCAGTTGAGAACCAGTTGTAGAATGATCTGGGAAGGATCTCCAGACTGTGACAGACAAAGAACAAAGAATGGTACCTGTTGTGAACAGTTTCAAACATTTTAAGGGAAGTAATGTTTATTTCTCCTAGATGAGAAAATGACAGCATACAGAGAGAAACCTAATAAATTATCATATCCTATTTTTACTACCGTGGTCACAATTCTCTGATTGGCACTGAACATAATTTACTTCATCAGAACAAAATATTACAATTCCACCCAAGCCTAGTCTTCAAAGATCTTTTAATCTTATTTAGTGATCTTGCTTTTCTAAGGCTGGGGCCTACTTGGAATTACTTCTTTGCCTGCCCAGAGATGATGTGAACACACCAGGGTATATTCAAGCTACAAAATTGTCATCAATAACATCATACAATATTGCATGGGCCGTGCACACCCATGTACTGTAGCCAAATATCATATACTATAACCAAATAGCATTTAAGCTAGCTAGTGAAGAAGCTGTGGAAGCATCCAAGTGCTTTTTAGTTCCCTTTTATCTCTTTCAAGAGATGAAGACAAGTAAAGACAGTACCCAGAACTCTTATTTACTGACTAATTACTCCAAATGTATTTATTTGGTATTTGGTTTCCTGCTGGTCCATGTTCCCAAGAAGTGTTCAGTCTCTGTACAAAAGCCCTACATTCCCTACAAGGGTGTCACAGCCACCAGGCTCACAGAGAGGGAGCATTTCTGTGAGTGACACAGCAGTGCAACCAAGGATTAAATGTTGAAAAGGTTCCTCTAATGGTTTCTAAAACAGTAGTGGAAGGCAGAAGATCCCATCAGAGATAATACATGGCAGTTACAGTAAGAAGGCATTAACATTTGGTGTGTAACATGAAAGGAAACCAGGATTTGTGGGGAGAAGGAAGCACACAGCACTGGGCACATCCATCCCTGGTAACCTCAGCTGCATCCTTGCTGTGTGGATCAGGATTCTCCATCCCACAGATTGCAAACTGGCACAATTCCAGCAAATGCTATAAGAACTACAGAGTGCAGAGAAAACTTCCTCATCTGAATGGTAACTGACCAACCAGCAGCAGAGGAAGGGTGAGAGCAAAGCATTTGTCACAATTTTAATGAGCATCTGCTCTGATCAAAATACAGTAAGAGCTCAGAGCCTTGCAGGCACTCTGAGTGAATCAGGGCCTGAATATCTATGTGCTCATGCAGGATTGTAAAACACTGGGATGGGCATTCAGAGGTCTGGCCCTGCTTTTAAAACTTTCTTTTTGCACACAGATATATTTGAAATGTAATACCATTAAGATGATATATGGACAGTGTTTTAAAACTGACATGGCATAGCAACATAAAAAATAACAAAATAAACAAAATTTTTTAAAAATAAAAAAAGGATGGACCTCTAAAAATGTACTTATCAATTTTACAAGAAATGCATCAAAATTCCCACCACACTAAGCTAAGAGGTGTGATGCAATACCTTGGTAGTTATGAGGAGTGTAAATTTTTTTCAGTGTTGCTATCCCAGGTTATCAGATGGCTGTTTGCTACTCCACAGCCTGACAGGGTACAGCTCCACTGTAACCAGTAAAATAACATTTTGCAGCCAACTTAAAAAAAAAAAAAAATTCTCTCTGACTCCCAACTGTGATTAGAACGTCAGTTACAGCTGCTGCCTTGTTCTAACACCCCCACACTTCTCAGCTCACAAGGACACGTTCAGTGAGAGAATGGCCTGCATTCACGGTGCAATTATCAACCTCACACACCTTGGAAACAGAGAAAGCTCAACACGTGTAGGACTAAAAACACCACCATGAGATTATGGGCTCCAACAATTAAACTATTTCCTCCTGTACTTAATAGACTATTACAATGGGAAAATAATGGGGATATAAACCCTTTTCATTAGCTTGACTTTTTATAGAGAGATTTATCATTGGAAAAATCGTATGATTGAGATAAAAGGAAAAAAACAAAAAGGAGTCAAATGCTGGAAGAGGAGGTCCAAGAACTTGCTCGTGAGTTGGCAGGCTGCCAAAAGCACCTCTGCTGGGGAATATGCAACTTTAATCTTTATTATGGAATGATCACAAATGGACTGCTTCAGAATACCATCTGTTCTCACTGAAGCATTGGATCAGCAGGCTGCATGCTTCAGTCTGTCCTTCACCTTGTGTCTGGGTTTTCAGCAAAGCTCCCATTTTGGAAAGGGAGGGTTTTTGAAAAGAAGCCTTTTGGAAAGACTGGCATAGTATCTAATTTAAATTTAATTAATTTTTATTTTTATTTTTGCAGTGTTTCTATTTTGACTTTCCACATTTCTCTGAGGTAAGCTGCAAATGAAGCACTCGTAGAAAGAAAGCACTTCTGATTTCTATTTTCCCTTTGTGAAAAACTAAGTGTTTTTACCAGCTGTAGTGTCCAAACAAGCTCTTAACAGTCTAACATTCCTCCCAGCCCTCATTCCAGAATATCATAGCAGCCAAATGTCTGTATCTCTGCATCTACAGGGCATGTTTATGAGCAGACCTGAACTTACTACTAATTCCAAATGTTAATATCTAAAACACAGCAAAGGAATTACAAATGCTGTGTAAAGGGACTCAGTTCAGCACTCCCCATCCCTGTGTAAAGGGCACTGTGCTGCACAGCTGGCTAAGCCACTGCAGAGCCATGAGCCCATCAGCAATTAATCACTGATCCTGCTCCACATCTGCCTACAGATGCAATATTGCAACTGAACGTGCTCCTGGGCTTTGAGCACTCCCAGGAGGGGGCAAACAGAGAGAAAAGGAACAAACAACAAACCTTTTTGGCTGAAATACAGATTCAGAAAATCTTTGAAGGATTAAAAAATGGGAGAAAGGAGAAAAGATTTATCAGCAAAGTGGAATGTAACAAAGGCATGTAAGAAATGCAGTGAAGTTAGCACAGCATGGCTGAGGTGTGACTTTCTCCCCTGAACACACCCAGGGGTGTAAGGTGTGTGTGCTCTGTGACAAAGACTCACCAGAGGGGGGATGGGTTTGTTTGTAAGGTCCAAACTCAACAAAGACAGAGAGAGGCCTCTTAAATTCCATTTTTGAATAAACATAGTTCAACTGCATGTCCTGCAAGTCCTAGCCAGCAGCTGTTTCAAAGATTTAGTTTCCAATTTATGAAGAGTAACTTTACCTCAGTCTGTAGGAAGGGTGATTGAGCAGTAGAAGCAAAACAACAGAAAATGAGACAGGCTACTGCTATGTGAGCAGCAACCCTTGAGCACTGGATACCCAAACACTTCTACAGAGCATCCGAGGAACCTCAGCTTTCCCAAGGTATTCACGGAGCAATGGGATGCTCTCCCCATTTAGCTCCACAAGCTACAGTGCAGAGAGCAACACTGGGGATTTGGGAAGAGGCACTTTCTGAAAATCACTGCTAAATTATCACCCCAGACTCTGGAAGTTATTAGGAAAAGGGCTTAACCCACAGCAGGTTTGTGAGGAGCCTGGTGATGTCCAGCCCGCGTTCCATTTTCACCCCTTTCACTGCACTCTAGGCAGCTGGAAAATATCTCTGTGGTGTTAAGGTCCAGTCCTGCCAACTTTGATCCACATGAACATGGAGAAAGCTATAGCTCTGGAGAATTACACCAATTAAAACTGTCAGCTGATAAATCCTCTTACCTCGTTTCAGAAACCAGATCTGGCTGTGCACACTGACAGGCAGCTTTCTGAGAAACTTTCATATTGGAGGAAGGAGAAGAAGAAAGAACCTAAAAAATAAGCATTTGGGGCATCAAGGTGTTTTTGCATGTGATTTTCAATGTCTGGCAAATGAAGAAAACAAAATTATTAGTTCACTCTGAAAATCTTAGCTAAGTTCTCATATCCTACTGGGGCCTTCCTGGCACAGGAAGCATGGAAAACTGGAGGGAAATTCTCTTTAAGAAGTGTAATGCCTGCAAATTGCAAACCTAGTTTTGCTCCCTCTTAAGTGAATGTGTTTCCTTTCTTTTTTCTTTTATTAGAACAAGCCTTGTATTTTGCCATGGAAAAAAATCATGACAGTTTTATATAAATCATCTGCTTCAGAAAAATTAAAGTGTGAAGATTCTCTGTTATGTTTCCATTTTTGAAATTCTACTGAATATTAAAGGATTGTTAGTCTATCAACAGGCAGAAAAAAATTACTATTTTACTGTTCTGTAGTGATGAAAAAATGACTTTTTTTTCTGTTCCCTGTCCTTCTTCTTTTTCTCCTGTCATCTTCCCTCCAAATCAACATCAAAGTAAAAGAAATTGGAAATAATTTCATGAATGGATTATTGACCCAGTTGATAAGCAAAATTACAGCCTACAGTCACATTTCTTAAATGCAAAAATCTTTAGAAAGATCATTCTCTACAGAATTGCTTTTTTTTTACCTTTTTCTTTTCCTTGTACCTCACCATCTACACATCACCTGTGTTAAAACAAAATATTGTTGTCAAATGCATGCTTACTGCTGAGTGTAATCAACATCTTCTGACAACATTTTTACCATTTTCTCCTACTGAGATGGGAGTATTCATTAGACAAGCTTTGGAAGAAATTAAAAGAGTGATAACGAAATTCTAATTTGCCAAGGTGAAAAGAAGTGACTGTAGTCTCTTGCTAATGTGATTATGAAGGATCATGATCTATGTATGTTTTTTCCCCAAAGAGGACTTTTAAGCAGAGTCTTGTTTAAAGCTGGGAATATTTCTTGTCTGAAGCTTTCCTTGTGCTGTGCTCACAATGACAAAGAGAAGGCAGCCTGGGAGAGGGGTGAAAGTATTAAGTACAGAGAGTGAAAAAAATTCAATATATTTTAAAAAATGGTTTTATTTTATATCGCACATTAAAGGATGCAAACCAAGCAATAACTCAGATCCATCCAATTATTTTGTTTTTAAATTAAAAGAAACATGTAAGTCATGTTTCTCATTAGTACACCACTTACAGTTCATCTTAATTTATTACATAGACTGCAAGATTAGAGAAAAGATTTTGTCCTTATTGCTGTAAATGGCCATGTTTCTGTGGCTTTAGTCAGTCAGGGTTACTCCTCATGTCAGTGATTTACATAACATCAGACAAATTTTCCCTTCATTGCCATAGCAATTCACCTGTTGGAGGCTCTGCACTTCGAGGGAAGGCAGGCAGACACTGAAACACCCACTCAGCTCCCCGGAGCTCAGGGATGCTGCCTGATTTCTGCAGTGCCCACCCCAGGGATGCTGCCTGCCTTCTGCAGTGCCCACCCCAGGGATGCTGCCTGATTTCTGCAGTGCCCACCCCAGGGATGCTGCCTGATTTCTGCAGTGCCCACCCCAGGGATGCTGCCTGCCTTCTGCAGTGCCCATCCCAGGGATGCTGCCTGATTTCTGCAGTGCCCATCCCAGGGATGCTGCCTGCCCTCTGCAGTGCCCATCCCAGGGATGCTGCCTGATTTCTGCAGTGCCCACCCCAGGGATGCTGCCTGATTTCTGCAGTGCCCACCCCAGGGATGCTGCCTGATTTCTGCAGTGGCCATCCCAGGGATGCTGCCTGATTTCTGCAGTGCCCATCCCAGGGATGCTGCCTGATTTCTGCAGTGCCCATCCCAGGGACAGGGCACGGTGACACAGCCCAGGGAGTGCCCAGGGAGTGCCCAGCACAGAGAGCAGTGCCCTGCAGGGCAGCAGGGCTGAGCCTGCCAGGTCTGACCTCCCTGGAGCTCAGACAAAACCTCCCGAATTTACAGCATCCTTTTGGAACACTGCCCACTCACCCCTGTGGCTCTGACACTGGACAGAGAGGCATCACACTGCCTCGTTCTGGGTGAAACTACCCTAAGGCAGATGAGTGAATTGAGAATATTCTCTGAATTAAACCCAGAATAATTCCATAGGAAATCTCATGGGATTATTAGATTTGAGGCAAATGGTAAAGGAGAGCCCAGCTGCTGTGAAGGCAGTCCCTGCCCCTGGCTGGGCACCCAGCACGGGCAGTGCCACCCTGCAGGGAGGGACCTGAGCTGTGCTGCACAAAACCTCCCCTGGAGCAGTTTGCAGGGTGGATGTGTTCAGACTTTCAGAAACCATCGTGGAGGTAAAAGCCAGCTGCTGACAAACTAACAGGACTTGAAGTGAACTAGGATGGGATGTGATGATTCAAACAATAGGTTTTCTAATATAATGTCATACAAGTGCCCTAGAACACAGAAAGGAATCTGCTTTGTGTGCAGAAAGAGCCAAAATCCAATGCCTTTTCTATAAGAGCATTTATGTCTACACTTAGGAGAAGAACATTGTTGCATTTGACAATGTTTTTTAAGGACTTGCTACTATTACAAAGGATAAATGAATAAAAGAAAGCTTTCTGAAATTAGATGATACTAGATTATTTTTTTATCTAGATTAACTCCCTTATCCCTTTCATGGCACAGCTGCACAGACACTTGCAGAGGCAGAGAGCAAGAGGCTGAAATGAATGGACAGCTTGGAAAACACAGGAGAGGACAGACATGTTCTTTTCCACAGCAATGCTGAAAATGTGACCCAAGTTATCTTGCTATTGAAAACATCAAGTCTTTTTTTTCTGTTGCAACATATCTGACATCAGCAGAGGTAATGCTGACTATCTTTGAATTCATCCTGTATTATGTTTATGGAAGCTTAATTAAATTGTTTACTATGCACATGCTCATTACAACTTAGTGTGTGCCCTGTATCTAAAACACAAAAAGAGTCATTTTCCTTTGGGAACACATTTCATCAGCTGCACAGGTGATGAATCCTTCAGAAGAAAGGAATTGCTGGCAGATTAGTGACTGTGGTTTTCCAAGTCAGGTGTATAATTTAGAACTCCAGGAACTCCAGTGCCTTTAAGTTAATCCCATGGGTCACTGCTGTACCTGCACACTCCCTTCTCACTGATAAATGCTCCTGAACCTCATCCCATAAGGGAAGGATGCTTTTCAGCACCATGTAATACCATGCATTGCCATCATATCAAACCCAAATTCCAAATTTGTTAAATATGTGTCATTAAAAATTATTCAAACCCTTCCTTCTTCCACTTAATCACTGTTCATCTCAAATGATGAATACAACTTCCCAGCTTGTGCTACTCTGCAAATAATACTGGACAAGCTTCTGAGGAGTTATCTGGGGAGGAAAATTTCCATCAGCAATATTAATAAGGCAAAAAAAAAATCCTGCAATGCTGGCCTCTATTTACATCTCAAGCCTTTTTCTTAGCTGTGATGTTGGGAAAAACTGGAAAAATTGTGGTGAGGGTTTGAATGTGAATTGGAGTTAAAAAGTGAAACAAAAGCAGATAATTAGTTATTATTCTCACTCTATGTCTCCATGGCAAACCTAAGCAACACAAAATCTGTAGAAATAGGATTCTGAGCAATACAATGGGTCAGGAATTGCCAGAAATGTCTTATGTCCCAGAATACTTCCTTGCTTATGGATCCTTCAGCTCTGCAGGTCAGAGATCCCCAGGCTGCTGTAAATTGCACTTTTGCTAAGTGGTGCACATTGCTCAGGGACCACACAGGCACACTCCTGCCTGCACTCCTTGCTCCAGCTGGGGCTGAGTGCCCCACCCCACAGCCTGGCAAGACAGGCAAACAGCTCTGTAAAACCTGCAGCTTGCCAAAACCTGTTCAGGTGACCCACAAATATCTGCTTCCCAAAAACACAGCAGGACATTCCTTGATTGATAATTACTGACAAAGCAATTTTTTAAAAGACCGTAAACTGGTGAAATAAAAGAACAACTTCTGAATTTCCCCTTCTTTTCTGATGGTTTGCAGGGAACCCAGCACAGAGTGCTGAGTGCTGAACACAAAACCTTCTGGATGATGCTGGAGTTGCTTTCTGCACATGAGCTCTAGTCTCTGTCATGAGAATACAAATGGCAAAACAAATTGTTCTAACCAGCTGAAATAATCTAAGCTTTAATCAACACAGCTGAAGGACAGTTAGATGCTTTGCTTATCCTGTATATAGTTTCAGGCAGTTGGGAAACAAGTGCTTAATAATAAAGAATTAATTTCTTTAAAACTGCCATGCCAGAGAGATTCCCAGAGTCTTATTGCTTGAACTTCCAGGCAGCAGTATTGCTGAGGTAAAACACTTTACTCAGCCCTGTGGAGTAACAGATAAGGACAGATGCTGAAAGCTCATCAAGAGCAGCTTTGCCTACCCTCTTTTGAATCACATGAAATACCTGCTGCTGCTAAAGAGCTCTCAAGACATCTCAACTTGTCAGCTTTGCTTACCCACGGGCACAGCAGATCCCACTGGTTTCCATAAGGACAGGACAGTGTCTCCTGTCACTAGACAGCAATGGCTCTGCTTGATTATAAATGAGTGGTGCTGATGGGCTCTGAAGGAAGTTTCATTAATCCTGTCCATACCAGAGGAAAGTTTAATTCTTTTTGAAAAGTGTTTTCTAACACAGCTGAACTGTGTTAGCAAAACAAATTAGCCAGTCCTGGGCACTCCACAAACTGCTTTCAGGGGCACATCCTCTTCCCACTGAAGTAAAAAACAAAACTCTACTGCATTCCAGGGATCAAGGTTTAACTCTAAGTGCATCTGACAGTGTTGTCAAGGAGAAGCATGCAGGAAATGCTGCTCTCCACTACACCTACCCTGACACCCAGAGAGGCAAAGCTCCTCTCCAGGTACTCGCTGGGCAGCTGCCAATGCATCACAGGGGCATGGACTTGGTCTCAAACTTAATTTGCAGCATAAAAAAAGATCATTTGTATACAGCAACAGCAGCAAAGTGGAGAATCAAACCTCAGAGTGGAGGTGGCTTTGTATTTCTCTGTCAGTGAAGCTGGAGTTTACAGATGGTAAGAAATAAGGGAATTTTGTGAGCAGAAGGTTTTGAACCAAATTAAGTAATTATAGGCAATGAGCTTATTCCTTACATCTCCTTGCCACAATAGTCCTATTTCCAGTGCAGGTGTCTCTTGGAATGCCCCAAGAATGACCCAGAAGGCCCAGAGGAATAAACATAGGACAATTCTCCATAAGTCTTTTCCATTTAAACTGACCATCAATTTGAGTGCAGTGACATTCCAGAAAGATTGATTATTGGCTACCCAATTTTCAGTGATATATGCCAATAAACAGTATGTACTTCAGGGAGTTTTAAATAGTAAATACACTTTAAAAACAGGGGTTTTAAATAAAGTACACAAGTATTTTCATTGACATATAATTGACTTTAGATATAATTATTGAAATAAAATGATGTGGCCAAGATTGTATGTACAGGTTATGTATATTATAATGACCATCTCAATTCAGAAGTGATTGTTTCTTGATGACTGCAGAACCTCTGCTGGAGAAGAAAACCTACCTCACAATGAGGTCTAGGAGGATGGTGATAATTTAGAGAGATACAGTTAGGTTTTCAACCCTTTTCTATTTCAAAACTTAGAAAGAGAAACCCTGCAAGCAAAAAGCATTCATGCTATCATCCCTGTGATGGGAAACTCTATTTCATCTTCACCTCAATAAGACTGAGAGCTATTAGTGAGCAATTCCATTTTCCATAATTCAAGAAACACTTCATTTTTTTCCCCCCATGACCTGTTTTGTTTCAAGTGCAAGGACAAAGCCCTGGTGCCAAGGATTTATACAGTGTATGCAACTAACACAGCAAGCAGCTAGCAAAAGGTGGAGTCTTGTTTTGTGTGTGCAAGGTAAAATTCTTTCAAATCCAAACATCATATTTACTGAAGCATAGAACAAAGCAGTGTGCTGGTCTTTCTGGGATGAATCAGAAATGGACTGCCTTGACTGGCCATAAACAATAGATGCTTCAGGTAAGCATCCACAAAATCATCCACAGAACATTTTATAACCCACAGCAGGCTAACGCTCAGAATCTAGACTCCAAAATCAATTTAAAAATCTCCTAATTCCTTCAGCAGGGCTAAAGTTTCAGTCTAAAGACTGACTTGAAAATCATCTCTATTCAGTGAGATCAAAGGTTTTGTGAGGAGAAGAAAAAAGATTAAAAGAAAGAATGGGACACCACCTAAAAACTTTAAGGCCATCTGTGATTTCACAGCAGCATAAAGAGGAATGCAAATATTCTTCCTGAAAGAAGAATAAAGGGAGTTAAATCACAACTCAGACCTTGCAGGTTATTGCTATTTTAGCTTGAACTCTTTGTGCAGGGGGATGAAAGAAAAGCCCAGGTAACTCACTCTCTTCATGTTGTGGATTCACATTTTCCTAATCAAGGCAGAGCTCAAACATGAGGTTCCCAATATTGTGAAAAGGGGAGGTTTTTCACAATAAAAAGGCATAGTTAACAGCAAACAGGAGCTGTCATTACACAATCTTGACTGGTAAGTTTTCCAATCCAAGTTTTGGAAATAAAAGACATAATGGTTTTTTTTTTTCAGAACTTTGACCATAAATGACTGCAGAATATTTGTAAATTAAGTGTCTGCAGAGAACACGGCTCAAAACAAAGCTTTTGGAAAAGCATTGATCTGTTCTACTTGAAAGGGTAACAGAAAACAGAGAGAAGAGAAAACAGCTTTAATGACTGGTTCAGAACTAGGTGGGTACCAATGAATAAGGCATTTTTATGAATATATGTACACAATATAAATAAACCCAGACAGATTTAGATGGAACTTATATATAATTACATAAGTGTGTGCACTCCCAGAGGAGCCACCACTGACTCTCTCTGTAATGATACCCAATCCTCACACTGCTTGCACCAGTATTACAAAACATTCACAATTCATACTAGACAAAAAAAATAAGGTTTAAAAATGAAAGTTCCTATTAAGTAATTTGGGCAAAACCTTATAACAATATGACATTTGTGTACAGCAGTGGGCAATAAAATCTAGACTGACTCACAGCACTCAAGGGAACTGGACCAAATTTTACTGTATTTGGTGAAAGCTGAACTTCAGTGCAGAGTTGCCCATTCATTTTGGTTAGACAACACCATTAAAAAGTAAAATAGCAAAGTTGAAACCCTATGAGAATACTGCATGCATTTAAATGCAAAATAAAAATGCATGTACTACTCCATTCAGATTCACAGGAGTGACAAATTGTCCTAATAAATCAGTATTTCAATTCAAAATATGTAAAGCTGTACCTGTGATAAGGAAAAAGGTATTTTTTAGCTGTGAGAAATGCCCAGCTACGTGTCTAGCTTCAGTAAACTTTTAACACTCTTCTGCATCTCAATGAGGGATATAGATTACCAGCTTTTCATTTGCCAGTTTACTGCAAAGCAGACATATGATTCAATCTTTAGAAGGTGGCTCACTTTAAAATCTAATCTCACATTCATATAGCAACTCCTAATGAGCCCTCTAGGAGTAAACAAATTAGTCTCCAGGATGTATTATGCATTAATTAATCAGACTAATAGTATTATGAAATGTGTAATAAATGAAAATTAGTTCCAAGTATAGTACTTGCACTGAAGAATGAACATAGAAAAATTAGAACATAATAAAAGTTTTCTCAAATTTTTGCCAGTGTCACCTAAATCAACTACCCTTCATTAATGACATATTTCTTGCCCATTTGAACTGCATGTTTTGGAGAGACAAATTGCAATATTGCATGCTATTTTATTTTTGACTGCCATGGCGAATTCATTTTTTGGGAGATCACTGTTGGTAATGATGGAGAGATAGCTAACCTTGCACTGACCCAGCTACAGCAGCCCACATGCAGCAGATGAAGTCACTTCAGTCCACAAGGGTGGAAACAAGGGAGTACCACTCACTGCAGCTCTTACACAGAAGAGCTTATTTGGCCCTGAGCAGAAAATCTGAAAGTGCACTTATTCTAAATGGACACAGCACTGAAAGACCTGGAGCTTCTAAGAGAAACAGAGCTGGGGAAGTCTGGGCACTTAACAGAGGATGCTCTGTATTTGTTCCTCTGTTTTCCCCCTCGAATATGAATGATCTAACTTTTTTAAAGGTATTGGAAAAGATCCCCCAGGAGAGATAAGATCATTAAACAGATGTATCACACACACTCTCAACTATTCCCTGTCTCCCTGAAGTGCTGCCAGCACCTCTCCTCAGGGTGATGCTGGTGCCTGACCCCCAGGCTGTGCCAGGTGTGTCCAGGTGTGATCCATGCTCACAGCTGAGAGCAGAGCAGTGCACACACACTCTCTGCACTTCTTCTGGTGTGACACGGCTGGGGGAAAGCCAGGGAGCTCTAAACCCTGCACCCTAAACCAGGCAGGCACAGCATGTGCATGCTGCACTACATGGTCAGGTTTTTGTGCCAGGTGAAATCTCAGCTGGGATGAAAATGGTGGGGAACCCAGGGCAGAGGCAGTGCACAGCTCTAAGACAACAGGCATCCCTGTATGCATCAGGTCACTACTTTAAATTGTGATCAGGCTGTCTTGCAATACTTCTGCTGGTTTCACGTTTAACCACCTCTTAAAGATCTTGTTAACCAGCATTTTCTTCCTTTCATGGCAAGAGCTAATGCCAGTAGGAGACTGGATCAAGGGAAAAAAAAAATGCTCCAATCAGTGATTTTGTCCAGAACTCTCTACATGTAAGTCCACTTAACTACCCACTCACCCCAGACTTCCCACTTCAATAGAACTTGCTCATAGCTATGCCTAAGCCCAACTTAACATTACAAATTAAAAAAAAAAAAAAAAAAAAGAGAATAAAAGGCTAGTTGCTCTTCTAAGCCACTTCAAAATTATTGCTGGCTGCAGAAAGGGATAATTTAAAGCAAAACCCTCAGGTGTGGTTTTGTCTTCAGAATAACTTGGGAGTTAACAGAGTGGCTTTCTTACCCCAGCCTCCTGAGGTGCTTTCAATATCCAGCTCAGTCAGAATTTCCCTGCAGGTAGCAGAACTCCAGCTGAATTCAGGCTGCCTGCAACCATCACCTCTGCTCATAGCATAGAGTAATAAGCCTTTAGGAAAAATGTGTTTGTCCAGCTACAGTCTTTCCTAAAGACAGGAGAGATGTGCAAACCAGTCAGAGTCCCAGGATCTTTTCATAGTGCCATATTTTCACAATATACAACTAAATCGGTTTTTCCCCAGGATTTTCTTCCAGATTTAGTTCCCAGCAGTATTCCAGCACTAAAACCAGCTGAAGTGAACCACACAGCCACCTTGGCAGAGCAGAGGTGGGACACCACTGTCCTTCCCCATTTTCCCCCCTGCATACCAGCACACAAGCACAGTGGGATACAGAAGGAGCAGCACGTGCTCACTTCCAAGACAGAAATGCAGCCTCTGGGTTGTTACAGCCACCAATATGCATGGGCAGTCATCAGTAAAAAGATTAAACACTCTTTTTTTTTTGACCCAGAGCTCAACACAAAGTTCTAGGAACAGCTTTAGTATTCCAGTGTTGCATAGTCAACATAAGCTTAAGCCAAGCTTTAGGGAACAAAACCCTATTAACTTAAATTGTATCTCCTATTGACTTCAGAGGGATGTACATCCATGGAAGAGAGAACTCCTAGTACAGACTGAAAGAAGCAGAATAACTCTTGCATTAAATCATCCTGTTATTTTAAGAAAAGGTTAATTTGTAAAACAAATTGAGCTTCACTAGGGACTAATTGACTGGAAAATTTTCTTTTAAAATGTCTTCTAATTATACAGGTGAGAAAAAAAAAATCTTTTCAAAGAACTTTTGTAATTAAAAATCATCCTTGATACATTTCTTTTAACATTTATTCATGAAAGAAACAGTACAGGGAGGTTTAGCCAAGAGAAAATCATCACAGTCCACACCAGTTTAATATGCACAAACAGGATAAATATATGAGAAAGACAATGTGTGTGATTGCTGGGAACAACGTGGAAAGAAATTCACAAGCAAGTTTGAACCATTGAAGGAAAGCATGAGATTTTCTACTGCAGTGATTCAGCAGAGAGTTCTCTTTTCACAACAGTGAAACGAGCACCAAAGACAAGAAGCCTTATCTCACTAGGAAATACCCTCCTCCAAAAGGTGGGTTAGACTTCTCCTCTTCATGTTGCTTGAAATGCAATGGCAGGTGTCACTCACAAGAACAGTTATTTTTGTCTTTTGCTCTATCCCTGCCATAGAAGTGTGAAGAAAACCCTTGGATAAACACAGATAAAACTTTCTAGTGTAATATCAGAGTAAGAAAATTGTGAAAGGACAGGTTTTAAGTGAAAGGACATATTGCTTTGCTTATTTTTTTTTTTTTAACTTTTGCATGTGTCACAAACATTTGGGGCTTTTGGACACTGTGAGAAACTTGTTTTCTTTGAACTTGACTTGAAGCTACCTCAAGTCAAGGGTGATTCCAAAAGCGTGGGGAAGAATGAGGAGTTCCCAACATCAGGTGGTACAGATGTACAAACTGAGCACCAGGACAGCCCAACACCAGGTTCTGGGTTTCCAAGCCTGGCTCTCAGAGTGCTAAAAAGGGCTCTTAAAGATGCCTAATGGAGAAGCAGACAATAAAATCTATAGAAGCATCTTAAAGAACAGTCCAAGACAAAGATCAGGACCAAGGGAATTGTCTCCAGCTCTCAAGCTGGAGAGAACTGCAGGGAACACTTGAACATCAAGGGCATTTGGGAGCATGTAAGAGTTGATCTTTGGTCTTTATGCATATAGCATAATGAATGGTTTATCTAAAAGAACACTAGTGTAAGGGGACATTGGTTTACAGAACTAGAAGGGCATAAACTAACAGAAAAAAACCTGGTGATTTGCAAAGATGGGCATAGTAAAGGGCTATCACCTAAATATAAGGTAAAATTGTATGAACTTAGAAATGTCTCTATGTGAAAGACAGCTAACACTAGTTTAGCTGGACTTAAAAGGTATCTGGAATTCAATCAAGTGGCCTATTACAAGCAGAATACTCCAAAAGGCTAGAAGGCATTTAAAACTGTGCTATTTGAGCTGCTGGGAAAGCCTTTGTCCCTGAAAGAATGGCCTCAGGTTGGGATAATCAGGAATGGTATAAATTAGCCCATGATATGGAAACCTGGTAGTCTTGGAAGCTGACTAAGCCAGAGGCAGAGCAACTCATCCAAGAGAGTGCACGTTTTTGTCAGACTCTATTCACAGAGTAACAAAGGATTATATAAGTGAGGAATAAAAGAAGTTTGTTTGAAGAGTAAAATAATAGCAGATGATCAGAGGTCTTCTTTTAAATTTGAAAGAGAAATTCTGTTTTCAGCCTCTCATGCTCAGGGACTACACTAGCTTTGCCACCTGCTTAAAAAGGATATATTAAGAAAGAGCAGAATATCCCAGAGCTATACTCTCAGAAACTCCAGAACTTCAAGAAACAGGATAGGTTAATTTCAATATGTTATATCCCTTTTATATATTGGCAGCAGAAGCATGAAATAATGAAGAAATTAATTCAGAGTTAGAAAAATTAGATACAGAACCAACATTTTATCCCTCTGGAACTTATTCTTCCTTTATGTACACCCCAAGAATTACATGTATCCTTATTCACAGGACTGCATGGCAGCTGAGATTCACCTAATTATACACTGCCATTCCAAAATATTGGACTGTTGCTACAAATACACTCACCTTTAGAAATGGCTTACACTGCATGGGCCATGAGCCACAGATATGGACATCTCACCAAGTTTCAGAAAATCTCTATCACTATTTCATTTTCTGCTAAAGTTATCTCTCAAAGTTGGATGATATTCATATTAATTTCAAAAAGTTAGTATTTTAAGTGCATGACTTTTTAATGGAACTGGTGAAAAGAACTTAGAAAAAATATTGTGATGTCAGTGAACACATTTCAGTATTGTAAAGGCAGAGTTCCCTTTCTCATTTCTTCTTTACAAATATAATTTCTAAGTGATTAAAGAGGAAGCTTGTTGAGCCAGCACTTCAGCTGGATTGAAAGGAAGGGTTTGTCAGAAGCCCTTGTGTGCAAAGTGCTCTGAATAGTGTTTGCTCCCTCCTGATCCCTGCTGCAATCCATGCTTGGCATTTTACACCACACCTTAAACACAGAATGAGACTCAGAGGAAAACAATAATGAAACCTGTTGAACTTCTGTGTTTATCTCTAAGTTTTTACCTTCCTCGTGCACAGATGGACAGCTGCCAAATGGACATCCCTTTTCTGAGCTCACATTTAGCTTCCTTCCCTTAGGTGAGCACAAGGTGGTTGCACACTCTCAGGCATCGAGACAATGATAACTATTCCCAGCACAAACCAGGAAGATGCTATAAATCAACTGCACAAGACTTATTTTTAGTAAATAGAAAATGATGAAGCTAAATTTGCCTAGATAAATAGTGACTATGTAGGATATAAGTCCTTTTTAGATGAATACGTGCAAGCTTCATTAATATTAATGAGCCACATATGCCTTGAGAAGACACAATCATTGTTCACTGAATGAAATGTTCTACCTAGTCCTCAAATAAAAAGATACAAAGACAGTAATCACTTATTAGCTCATTGCATATGGGCTGGTGGTGGAAATAAAGCATTCTGATGGAATGCCCTGATTGTAATCTCCCAAAACAGTGTCCCTTGCAACCACTGCAAAGCTGTTAAAATCTTCCTGGCATATTCCAAGTACCTACTGCTGTCAGGGCTTGCTGTCACTAAGGAAGCAGTGAAGTGATTTGCATTTGGAGTGTGATTGTAAAGCAGCAACATAAGACACTGTGATTAGGAGACTGAGTGAACCATTTGTGAAAAGAAGGAGGAGCACAGGATTAAAACTTAATATGACTTCTATGTTGGTTCCATCTTTTGCTTTCTGGAGCAAACTCTATTGCTTCAGAAAGGCTGCAAGTCTGGTGATACCTGTGCAGTTCCAATGACACACAGCTAAGCTGAGGGGAATCTAACCCCTCTGCTGATCTTGGTAGATCTACACTGGTTTCCATTCCTGACCACCTGGACCACGATTCACAGTTACTGTGTGATGCAAGTAAAGCAACATGGAAGTTCCTGCTCCTGACTGTAGGATTCACCTTTGGAAATAATTACTTAGATTTTGGTGCTGGTAAGAGCCATTTCCACCAAATCTCTGAGGCAAGGCCTGGGCTGAAATAGCAGTCTGTCACCTCCTGTGTCAGGGTATTCTTGTCTGTGTGTTCACACCCACAGTCCCTCCCTCCCCTCCACACCGAGTCCTGACTCGCAGATAGTTTCACACTGAAGACATCACTGCAAAGTGGTGCAGGACCCCAGACTGCAGAGCAGTGTTCCCCAAGGACCAAAATTCAAGTGCTTCATTGTGTTTTCAGGCTTTGATAGCAGAGTACAAAACATTTCAGCAGTTTGGAATGTATTTTGGAGTTTGCAGCTGTATAAACTGAAGGGTAGGCTTTGCCCTTGAGTTCTCATACTCCATAATATGAGTATTTTAAATTCCAAATCCCCTCTGGAAGGCCTGAATTATGCACATATATAAATTAAATGTTTTTTTTTCCCTGATTACTTTTGCTATTTCAAATGTTAGACAGCAACAAAGACTAGGAAATCCTAAGAGCATTCACCAGAATGGGTGCCCTTCTCTCTCAGCACCATTTCCCAAAGACTGAGAAATGTTCCTTTACCAATATGGCAAGAGCAATAGTTTGGCATAATGCACTGCTTTTCAATCTCAGTTTCACTTTGAAGAAGCTGCATAGGTAACTTATAAACACTATGACTGCTCAGAAAATAACCAAAATAGTCAAAAGTTACCTGTGTAACCAATGCCTGTCTGTAAAGAAGCCACATGAGTCAGAAGATGTGAATTCCCCACTGAGAACAGTAGGTGCTAATTCACATGACAATGATGTAATGACACACTCTGGGAACAGTAAGATGACATTTCTTTTGGGAAAGTCACCAGAAAAAATTTCCACCCCCATGTTTTTCAACAACTTTTTCTCACAACTAGGCCAATTTGCTCATCTTCAGCTATTTGAGGGGCTGTTTTAGAAACAGCATAACAGAAATAAACACAGAAAACACTGAAGAAGGCAGAAGGAAAAATAAAGGTAGTGAACTGTACTTAATGAAAGACAGCAACAAGAAAGATTTATTTATGCTGGGGCACAGTGGGAGTCAGCTGGTTCCAGGGATAACAACAGCAAAATCCCTTCTGACTGCACGTTTACATCCCTTTCTGTTTGGGTTTTTTTTCCGTTTTGTTTGTTTTTGTTGTGGTTTAACCCCAGCAACAAAGTACCCCAGCCAAAACCAGCACAGCTTTTTAAACAGAGCTGAAAACCAGTTCCTCAATTTGAGCTTTGTTCATATATTGGAACTCGGGCTTGGGGAGCTGATGATGGAATGTGGTGATATTTACCTTGTAATGCCACTCATGGTGCTACTTTATAACAAAATGATTCTGGGGAGACAAGGGAGAGATTTAAATGGCATTATACTGTATTTGCCAACTCATACTGCTAAATCCTAATTCTATAGGACTTACTAAATCATGCACTGCTGCAGGAACTGCCATGAAAAATACAGCTGTGTTCCTTGCATTTGGTTGTTGAGATTTTTTAAAAAATTTGTTGGATTTTATTGTTTGTTTTTGTTTTGTTTTGTTTTTTTTATAAACATCTGGTGTTTTATCCATAAATAGGATTTCAGGTGTTGAAAGCTTGGAATGGTCAGACTGGATCAGGAGAGCATCCCACGAGACCAATTTCCTCTTTGCTTCCATGATGTGGGAACTCTTGCATTACTCTTCTCTACTTCCTATGACATTATTAGAATTTCCTGGCAGTCTGGAAGGTAGGGAATATGTAAGGGTTTATTTAGTGACAAGCACAATTCCACTTTGTGTAACTCCAGGAGCAGGAAAGGTGACATAATTTTTTTTGAACTATCAGAGTATTACTACATAATAATTACAGCTTTTAACTAAACCAGAAAAGTCTATTTCCTAAACACATGGGCTAAAGATTTTTGTCTTTATTCCTTGAATAGCAGTGGGTAGCTCTACATCTCAGGCCAACTACCTACACCACTCTTCAGAAAGTCCTCAAAGTTTAATATCAGCCTTGATGAAAAATGTAATTGCGTTTGATTTTAAAAATGTAATTTCTCACTGCATAACTAGAAGATGTTGAATCCCACAACAGAAGAACAGAAATTCTTCTGTGACCAAAGTAATACCCCAGAGTCAACAATTCAGTAAATCAGTATTTTCTGTCAATACAAGGCAGTAACCACTTTATAAAACCAGTGCAAATATGACATTAATTGGGGAGTTAAAATGATGTTCCTCACCACACAAAAAGGGTCCAGTTTAAGGTCCAAACTACAAGATGAGTTAGGGAATTATTGTCCCTAAATAAAGTGCTGGACTTTCCAAGCAAAAAAACAGTAGCCAAAAAATCTATGCAACTTTAAAAACTTTTTCATAAATAGCAAACAAGAAGAAATAATCAGAAACAAACAAACAAAACCCCACAAACAAAAAACCAATTCCCCACTGCCAAGCCACAGAGTAATGCTCTAGATAGATACTGTTTCTGCCCCTTAAGAAGTTTGAAGGTATTTTTCAGATTGTTTTGGGCAGAGGAGAGCTGAAAAATCTGGTAAAAAGTTTTAGAAATCAAACTGTAACTCAGGAAAAAAAAAAACAAAACCAAAGAATATATCTAGGTTTCAATTGTTTTATACATGCAGGAAAGTACTGTATGTACATATATAACTGTCCTCAAATATATAAAAAGAAAAATAACAATAACAGTGGAAGATATTCTGATTAAAATTGACTTTAAAGTTAAAATTCAGTGTTCTTTGAGATGTAAAGGTATATGAAATGAGCATCAAAATTTCAAGACTGTTCTTTCAAATGCAAATGTTTTTAGAGGAGTGTTATTGCTATTCAACCTCCAGGAGAAATGAAATACAAAGTTCTTATAATTATGTATTTTAAGGAGGGGAAAGTGTTTCACTCAAGTTTGTTTTATGATTTGCCCATACGAAAGTACAACCACAGATAAATAAAATATCAGTTTGGAAATAAAAAAAAAATAGTTCAGTTTCACAGTTCAACAGAGAATAAGCCCTTTGCTCAGAAAGGCAATGGACTGAAATGAGGGAAACAACATTTTAAAAACTGCTGGTAACTCCAAATTAGTTTGCAGTATTCTTTTATGTGCCCTTCCATTTATTCTATAAATCCCCATTAAAAGACTGCTGGCACCATCAGTTGTAGTTTAGATGGCAGCTCCCTCTAAAGTGAGATGGAAAAGGGGAGGGGTTTTTTGCTGTTTTGACACAAAATGGAACATCCCTTACCTAAGGCTGGAACATCCCTTACCTAAGGCTGGAACATCCCTTACCTAAGGCTGGAAGTTTCCAGCTCAGTTCTCAATGTGTTTCCAAATGGCATTTAAGTGCTTCAGCAGCATGCCCTCACTGCACAATTTCCTGAAGGACTCATTTCTCCAACTCCTCCTCCCTTTCCACCAGTTTTATGGAAATTATCCTTCCAGAATTTGAAAGTACAGCGACAGCCACACCGACTACTTCTGCACCACTTTATATGGTTTTTTCTTGCCTCTTTTTCTTTGTCTCCTGATACCAACCACAGCCTATATTTTCTGTTCAGACAGGAAAAGAAAAGGAATAGTGCCCTGCTGTAATTTTGTGTTGATGCTAGGTGGGACTGCTCATCGTGGAACACAGGGGGCTTGAGCATGGACAAGGTTCTCAGGATGCTGAACTGGAAAAGTTGCAGTAGAGATCACGGCAGAAGGAGCTGCCTGAATCCCTGGTTATAGAAACCACTGGCCTGGGAAAATCTCTACCCTAAACATGAAAGAAACAACCTGGATTTGCATTGCAAAGGAAGAATTCCTGTAAATACAGATTGCTTCAAACCCTTCACACCACCTTGTCACTCCTCTTTTCAACTCCTTTCAAAGCTTTTAAACACACAGAAAGTCCCTCCCAGTATCTGCCGACTGGTTTTGAAGTAGAAGTGATTACAGATATTCTCACAGAAAGTTGAAGAAATAGATCATTGAGGTTTCTTGATAAAAAAAGCCTTTGTTCTTTCAAATTGATAGACTTCTTGAAAACATATCAATTATGAGGAAATTTCACAGAAAGGAAATATCAGAGTGGACATTCTGCCCTCAGAGCATGGATGGTCCAGTAGAATTTTTCAGGTCCCTTCCAGGCCTGTGCACTGATTGCAATCATTCTGATCAGAAGAAAAACTTTTCATTCTGGTTCATGTCTAATATGATAGCAAATAAATAATTTAATGCAGATCAAATTGTATCTCAACATTTACTTTTATCTTTGTACAACTATATCACATGATGATTCTTTACAATTTTACTTCTTGTTTACTTGCCCTTTAACAGTTTTTACTTCTTTCCCTTATAGCAGCATTGTTGATACTGAAATTTGAATTAAACAGTTCTGCATTTCCAACAGAGTGGGAGTTTTAGCTATTCATTTATCCTACTGATACAGAATAGAATTTGATTAAGTCTTCTGTTTAATTTATTTAAACACGTAGGAAGCTTTGGTGGTATAGAGGAAATTCTACTGGCTCAAAACTGCATGGAAAAAAAGGAATGATAGCAGAATTTTATTGATTCCTCTGGGTTTTGGATTAAATGTAGGGTTTTTTTCTGGAATACCTGAGCAAGGAAACAGAATTTCCTAGAAATATGCTAAAAATAGAGAAAGGAAAGGTAATGGTTAGGAACCATCACTGGCCTCAGGTTCAGTAACACTACAGTTGTCTGAAACTCTTACTATCAAAACTAAAAATATTTAAACCACATAAAATTAGAAGTTTTACCATTTCTTCATGAAGTATCTAGATGAATGTTACTTGATATTCGTTGGCTATGCCAGCTACAAAATTCAATCTTGTACTTCAACGTTGGACTAAATATTTTGTTAGTGTTTGCAGAGACATCTGTAAAATATGCCAATTAGGCAAATTAAGAATGGATTATGAAACAAGAAATTACTCTGAATTAAGCCACCTCCCATGAAATATTTGAAGACTAACCTAATGGATCATTTTGACAGATGTGAGGCTTCTTCAAACCATTCGTGCAATATCTTCTAGCAATTGACAATATTTCCAGATTTAGGTTTGAGACAGTCTTTTTCATTTACTCCTTTCTCCTTCAGACTGTCACTTTTGATGAGGAAGTATTTTTCCACAGAAAAGTATTCTCCAGAATATCCCTGCCTACCTCTGCTTACCAATCTCAGGAGCAGGTGCAGAAATCCAAATCTCAGCCTGCTTCACTCTGAATTTTAAGGAAGTTCCAAGCAGACAGAGCATTCCCAGGGCTCTGAAATTCAGCTCCATTGCAGGAGCCCTGTTAGGGTGAAATCCTGACTCACAGACACCCCACTAGTGAAACTCTCCCAGATGCATTTGCCCTATGTCAAGTGCAGCCTCCTGCTCTAGAAACAGTTGGCTTTCTGTAAATGCCCAGCCTCTGGTTGTGTTTAGAAGGTGACAACTGCTTTAATTCTGAATATGACCTGAACTGTTCTCTCTACAGGCCCTTCTGCAGTTGCTAACAGTATTTAGAAGCCCTGCACTAACCAATCATTTTCACAAGGTTTCAGATGAAGCAGCCCAGTGCCCGTGCAGCTCTGACCACAGACACGTCTTCAGCCTTTTGATCTCACAACTTTGTTCTGCAAGATGCAGGAGGGTCTGGCTCTGATCCAGCAGCATGCATGAACCCCAGCTTAACTTCTGATAGGAGAGTAAGTCTGTGAAAGCTGAAGATATTTATATGTTCCTGGTTAGGCAGAACACAAGCATTTAAAGGATTCAAAGGCTCTTAATTGAATGGCTGCACTGCCTCACATAATACCCTTGAAAAGGGAGTATTCCTCTTCGAGAAGACTCTCCAAAGAACTTGAAGTTTACAGAAGAAGGGTGTTTGTTCTCATGAATTTTGTGTATTGTGGATAATGTCCATTAATATTATATTCTGCTTAGTGTGGCTGATATAGAAATAAAAGCTTCTTGTACAAATCAAAGGTCACAGAATCAGGTCCTTCCTTTTTTTGTGTTGTATTGGCAGATGAACAAGAGAGAAAGAAATAAGTTGTTTCCTAAAGCAGTGGGGAATCTGATAGCCTTTCTTTTTAACCTCAGATTTATTCACTTTGATGTTGAGGGTACATAAGATTAAGGAATGTTCAATTTCTTGACTGTTAAACTCTGCCTACTTGTAGCTGATGATTCATGGCTTATTGTTTCTCTAATAGTTTGCAGCTAATTGGTATGGTGAAGAATTAAAGATTAACTGTCGAAATGTAAAAGTGTCAGGACTTTTATTTAAGGGAAAGAACAGAAAATATCTGCAGATGAAGAACTACTATCTAAATAACCTCACACAATATCTACACAGCCACAAAATCAACCTTTATCCCATTGCACAAGAGAGAATGCTTTTAAATAAGGCAGTTTCAATTTTATAGCATCCCATAACTTGCAATCAGCAACTCTTTAATAAAACTGAAATAAGCACCTCACAGTCAATGGGTATTTCTTATATTTTTTTTGCACAACCAAAAATAGGATTCACATTAAACTGAAAATTGGGTCATGCTTCAGCACACAGTAATTTGACCTAAAGATAACACTCCTATCCCACAGTTACAAGATGTGCCTTTCAGACAATGAAAACGTTTAAGAACTACAATTTTAGGTAGTTTGTATAATGTAAAAATGTCTGTCACGCTCCTGGAATCTAAAATATAATGAAACCTTTCATTCCTGGCTGTACATAGCACTGTAGCATTGCATGATGGCATAATGTTGGCACGAGAGAAGGAACACCACAGGAAAAATGACATGTCTGATTTCACCCAATGCTTTATTTCATACTAATAATCTGCAGCAAAGCTGAACTTACAATTTGTAGGAGGTAAGACGAGTGTTTATTGGTGCCTGGGTGCACCATGAGAAAAGCCCTCAGTTCTTTGATCATGGCAAACTTTGTAGCACCCTGAAGGCATGTTTCACTCAGCTCAGGTAGATCAGGCAGGATTCAGAGCAAGAAACAAAACACAGGTCATTTACCAGGTACCAATTATACTGGGTTGCAAGCCACTCACTGACATATTTAGAGACTAAAAATCTCCAGGCAAGAGAAAAAGAGGAAAACAAAAGAAAAAGGAAAAAAAAATCTTAGAATAATTGTGCATCTAGAAATAAGAAAGCACCGACCCTGAATATTACAGATATTGTTTGGATATCACTACTGTTACCTTCAGACTGCAATTTCAGCATTTAAATCAAACACCTTGCAATGATCTCTTCCCATTGCCAGGTTCATTAAAGCACAGACCATGCTGCACATAAATACACAGAGCTGTGTGTTATGAAAATGCTAAGTCCCTGACAGCACAGCCTCCCCCTGCTGCCTGGTAATGAGTGACTTGGACACCACCTGACAGTTCAGGCTCAGATAAATATTTCAAACATATCATGCAAGAGATTCTCAGATCAATCCCCACCTCCAAGAAACCAGTGGAGTGAGTCAGAAAGCCATTTTGAACTGGTGCAGCAGAGCAGAACATGAGCAGCAGCTCTCCTTGGTTTTTGGGGGGAGGAAGGGTGTGTTTCCTTTTATCCTGTGCCACAGTAGAGTGATTAAAGGTAAGACACTGATCTGTGCATTTGGCACCTCAACACTAGGGCAGCACGAGCAATTTGGACAAATGCACACAGTGCCCTCCTGTTAAATTCCTTGTATGATGATCTGACATAGAATTAACAGAGTGTACAATGCCTGCAAAATCATTTTCAAATGGCTTCATGAGAAGTTTCTCAAACAGCAGCGTGCCAGACTTCTGAATCTGCCTGTGATCCTCTTCCTTCCTCACACAAAATGGGCACACACTGAAAACCAGCAGACTAAAATATCCTGCTTCTTCCACATCAGGTTTGAAGCCCATGAGATAAGTGAGTGAATTGTCTTTGCAACACCTGTCTGAGAAAGGGAATTTATTTACAGATATGGAAAATGGGTAAATCCTTAGGTAAATAATTTAAATCAGTCAATAATAATGCTGCCAACAGAGAGAGAACAAAAACTACCAGAATATCTTCCAGATATGGTGGAATACACTTGGACCAACATTTACCTTGGACCAATGCCTCTTTAGAGCTGCATAATCAGAGCAAAACTATGTTCAATAAGGCTAAAAATCAAGCTTTCATCCATGATAATAGGAAAAAAAAAGGCTCAGCCACACACATTTACCCAGCTCCATAGCTAAACTCATGTGCTGATTTAGCAGAATATGCCATCTTTTAAGACAGCAAAGAATGATAAACCAAGTCCAAACTAGGCCAATTATCCACGATGCTGGATAATCAGATCCTGGGGCCCAGGGCTCATGACACCATTTCAGACATTAGAAATAATGGTATCCAGCCTGTTGGCCCTGCCCAGGGTAACTGCTCTGCCTGATCTCCTCCCCACTTTGCTCAGAGCACATCCCCTGGAACCGAGCACAGCAAATCCACCCTGCTGAGCATGCAGCAAACCCTGAGCCCAGCAGAATCCCCTCCTCTGGGCAGGATGTGTGAGCACACAGCTCTTCCCACCGTGTCCTTGCTCCTGAGCTACAATCTCAGCAGGATGCTACCATGTCAGCATGCTTGGATCTCCACCAGGCATCTCTGCACTTCACTCCTCTGCACTGCACAGAGAGATGTGAAGGAATTTTCTGCTCCCCTTTAAAACCCTTCTAAAAATATGCTTCAGCTTATATTCCAAAATAAAAATTAGACATGGTCATTTGTATTGCATAAATTAGGAACAGGGCACTGTGCTGGCATTTAAACAAACATTAATAATCAATGAATAGGGCAAGAAAGGGGGAAAAAAATACCCACTCCAACCAAAAGCATGAGGATGAAAGTTGATTAAGAAAATAGAAAAAAAGGGAGAGAACTGAGACTAATTATCTGTATTTAAACATGTGAAGATCTTACTGAGTCTACAAGGTTGAGATCTTGTTCCCTAATCAAGTGCATCAAAGGCATTCCCCAAGGCTCACAGCAAAACTGCAGAACATCCATACAAATAATTTTTATTCAAGAAAGGCCCTGAAGTGGAGGGAGTTTTGCTCCCCTCTCTGTCACAGGGCTGCTCAGCACTGAGCTCCCCGAGGTGCAACTCCTGGATCACACAGCTTTGCAGATCCACACTGACATTCCAAATGAGCTCTTCACTTTTGTTCTACTTTATCAATTATTAAGAGAGCCAGACTCTGCCCTCTTTCTCTGCCCACAACCTCTGGAATGTCACTGACTCCAGAGTGTAAATTAAGGCAGATTTTGGCCATCATTTAGCAAGCACTGTATAATTGAATGTTCTTCATTGTTCAGAGTGATTGAAGGACTTAATTTACCAATAATTAACTGCATGAAGGGGCAATACTGAGTTTAGTTCTATTTTAAAGGGCTAATATGTAATGCATAAGTAGTTGTATATAAGCTGTACATTTTCCAGCCTTTGTTCTGACTGTAAAATGTCAATTGGACTCATTCTGGGTTTTTGCTGCCTCAAAAACCCTGCTGTGAATTTGTAGCTGCCATAAATGCTTAATGTAAGACCTAACTGTGCAATGCTGTGGGAATTCTGGTTTTAAAACTTATGAAAGCAACATTTTACTTACATTTTTTCCTCTCATGTCAAGAAAGAGTATAGACTTCAGTGTCACAATCATAATAGATGCATAGTAACTAGCAGAAAATCATAAGGAGTTGTTGTAACCTTCTACTTTTTTCTTCAAAAAAGGAAACATGCATAACATGATTCCCAGTGGGGGAAAAAAATGTCACTGTGACTAGCAGTTATGGCTTATTAGAAATTTTACTCAAAATCTTCAACCTCTGCACTTGTATAATTTTTGCCAAGAGAGAGTCAAATAAAGAGATAAATAAAATTACCCATATTTTTTTTCAATTATCATCATGTTATGGAATAATCACTTAATAAGCATAGATTGTACTTCTAACACAATAATCAGCTGGCACAGTTAGTGCCTGATTTTTTCTTTTTAGTTTCTAACTTAATAGGCACAATTTTGCTGTGCCCAATTCTAAAACAATTAATAGCATTCAGCTGCATCTAGATCTGGCAGCTAAAAGCAATGTGCCCCCAATTCCACACAAAGCTCAAAACTTGCAGAGAATCACCAAAAAATTACACCTAAAAATTAGTTATGTAAAACACAGGCTCTGCAAAGCCTGGACTCAAAGTTTCTGTCATTCTTTGATTTGCTTATTTTTATTTCTTCATGTAAAAGCTACTTGTACTTCTCAGGAATGTAAAACAAGCCTCAGAGTTCTTCCTTAAACCAGAGAACACAAAACCTGCCGTGACTAGAAATCTTGGTAGGATATTATGCTTTTCCACTAACAGCACCGGAGAAGAAAGCAGGAATTTGTAAGCAGGTCTAACTCTGAAGTGTGAGGAGTCGGAGTTATGGCACAGAATAAAGCCCAGCTGAAATATTCCTTTGATCTGAGTTACTCTTCACACAGAATGCAGTACCAGGGATCGTGGACTGGAGTTAACTTCTGTCCTGGCAGCTCCTGTGGGGCTGTGCTTGGGGCCCCTTGGTGACACAGTGCTCCTTGGTGACACGGGGAGACTTCAGCTTTTGCAGTGACACAGTCACAGAGTGAGCACGAGGAGCTGGGAGGGGATGGCAGGGACAGCTGTCCCAGGCTGACCCCAGGGACAGCTCATCCTTCATGTCTGTGTCCAGCCACAAAAGCTGTGCAAATAAGAGAGGAGTGGAAGGGCTGTGTCATGGCATTTGTCTCCCAGGTAAATTACTGGCATAGATTTGCTGTCAGAGAGCAGGCACAGGGAGTCTGTGAGCCCCGCAGAGATGGAGTTAGGAAGATGTTAGACTTGGCTAAGGAATTTTTCTGCCCATGGAGGATGAAGGGAATCCACCTGCATTTTCCAAAAGGGGTGGGAATTTGATCTCCAAGTGATGCTCCAATCTTCTTCACAAAAATCCCTCTGAGCTCTCAGTGAGGTAAGAGAGTGGGGCTGGGGAAACGGGCACAACAGACAAAAGCTACAAGACACCTCAAATATCATTCATTCCTTGGCTAAGGTTATCATGGGTTTTTCCTGACCAAGGTTTGCAAGAGAAGGGGTTGTTATAAATTTCAGCTGTTCTCATCATTGCTGTGGAGTGCTTTTTAGAAATCTGAAATCTGAGGTCAATATAGTCATGCCTTAGGGAGCTTTAACAGAGGAAGATCCACATCTTTTCAAGCAAGAGGCAATCAGTTCTTAATTCACCTGCATTTTGAAGATGTTCAAATTAATTAGATTGTTAATTTCCATTTCTCTGTCTCTAAGCATCTAGCTAACAACCAGCCTGAATCTCTCAATGTATTTACATATATCATGCAGGGAGACATGATGCATCTGCTTTGTTTGACTGCTCCAGTGACATGAACATGGATCAGTGGGAACTGCACTCCTTGACTCCAAGGTAACTTGGCCTGGCTGTTCCTGACTGGAGCCTGCTCCACCCATGGCATTTCAACATCACACAGCTGGTCTCTGTGAAACAAACTGCAGGCCACTCTTGCTTCCCTGAACCCTGCAATATCCTTGAAGCAGCCTGATAGTGAAAGCAAATGCCCAAGATTTCACACACATTTATATAAATATACAAATGCACACACACACCCCTATATATACACACACCTACATCCACCTTGTGGCTCCCTTCCAACTCAGGATATTTTTTGATTCTATCTACTACTTTCTATAGAGATGTGTATTTTCTATATATATGTATGTACATTTACATAGGTGTTCTATATATGTAATATAGAACATGTGCTATATATTCTATATAATAGTTATGATTGCATCCTTGCTTAGCTGCTTTTATAAAAATTCATATGGGGTTTTTTAAGCATCATCTAAGAAGTGATTGCTCCTCTTTGCAAACCCCAAACGAATTATACAGACACACTGTCTCCCTAATCCTGCTGATGGACATGTCCAAGAGAATTCCTAGGCACCAGTATATCAGGCAAGTGGCTGTGCTCTTAGTTAAGGAAAGGGATACTTCCCCAGGGAGGTTAGATCATTTAGATCAGTCAGTCTCACACAACTATGACCAAAGGACCTGGGTTTTTTTTTTTTTGGTTGGGGAGATATTTCTTCTTCCCTTTAATTTCTAGGTTTTGGAGCTCACTGAGGAAGAAGCTGTAGCTGAAGCTTTGCATAAAAATTTTGGGAAAGTGTAAGTTTGTGAACAGAATTACCATAGCTTCAATGAATTCTGGCCTTCCTTACTATCTGCTCATTTACACCACCCAGTAAAAAACCAGTGTATGGCATTTGCTGCATCTGTAGTCTGTGGCAACCTAGAAGACAGCTGGCAACAGAGCTTTACCCTAATTGTGGGGTTTCCTGATTGCTGCTGCAAATCCTGAGTGTTTTGCTGCAAGGCTTAGCCAGCACACATTTAACTGAAGATATCAGGATTCTCAGCTCTACAGAGATGAAAGAGACCTAGGGCAATAGAGTTGAGATTTCCAAGCAGTGTAATTCCATTGATTTTAGTGCTGTCTTACTGGGGTATCTGTCCCTACAGCTATCTATACCTACTGTGAGCACAGGAGAGAATTACTCAGAACACTGGAATTTGAAACCAGATGATTACAACAGGTTTGTAGCTATTTTGATTAATTTCATTTATCATAGGATAAGATATTCACTAATATTTGAATTATTTTCCAGCTCAGGCTTGATCCTGGTTGACAAGAAGGCAGGAAGGTAAAGTGTGGAAGAGCAGAGATCTCCCCTCTCCCTTTCAAATCTGTTCCTATTTATTGTGTGCAATTTCCCTGGGATCATTTTATGTCAGAAAAGAAAGTAATATTGTTATTTTTAAGTAAATGGGATAAAAATTGTGCTAGGGATATGATATACTGTCCAAATTTCAAATTTACTTTGACACTTCAAAACTGATTTGCCATAAACATATAATGGTCTGATCATCTGTGTTTGTGCAATAGGCAGGGTTAGAAACCTTAAAACCTTAATATCTGGAATAACTAAAAATATCTTCCCTCCTTTTCATCTCCACTGGCTAATCCTACATCACAATTTCTGCAGGAATAGGTGTCCCTGAAGTTCCTATCATCCTAGAACTGTTTGGATTGGAAGGGACCTCAAAGCTCATCCAGTGCCACCCCTGCCATGGCAGGGACACTTCCCACTGTCCCAGGTTGTTCCAAGCCCCATCAAGCCTTGCCTTGGGCACTGCCAGGGATCCAGGAGCAGCCACAGCTGCTCTGGGCACCCTGTGCCAGGGCCTCAGCACTCTCACAGGGAAGGATTTTTTCCTGATCCCTAAGCCAAACCTCCTTGGTTTCAGGTTAAAGCCCCATTTTCCTGTCACTACTCCTTGCACAAAGTCCCTCTCCAGCTCTCTTGGATCCCCTTTCAGCACTGGAAGAAGCTCTGAGCTCTCTCCAGAGCCTTCTCTTCTCCAAACTGAACAATCTCAGCCTGCATCCAGAGCAGAGGGGCTCTGAGCATCTTCATGGCCTCTTCTGGACTCACTCCAGCAAGTCCATGTCCTTTATATTTAATATGTTTATTAGATTAGACCATAGAACCAACCCTGATAAAGGCTGAAGTATCCTTTATTTCATGTCAAAAGAGAAGAATCAGGTGACTAACTCTAGTGTCTCTGCATAATATCAGTAGGTTCTTATCTTATAAATGGATATTCTGATTCACAGAATAGTTACAATTAAACTTAAAAATTTATAATTGAATTAACATTTCAATTGAAGCTAGCATTTTCCCCACAAAAGACTGCCCACAGCAAAAATTCTATTTAAATGTTTGTTTGATTACAGAGACAGCAAAAATTGTATTGAACTGGACTGTGAAACTGATGAAAATGGAAGTCCTTAAAGAGCACTTTGGAAGACAAAAAGAAAGTCCCAGGAGAGCAAGATACAGCTGCTAAGGCTGATTTTAAGAGTCTTTCATTTGTAATAAGATGTTATTTGTCTCTTAGGCTAAACAATTTCAAAAGAATAATTTTTAAATATTTACCATCACTTGCTGTGTACACGTGGGAAATACTCCCCAGATTTGCTAATGCTGTGTGATGTGGACATAAATGAACACATCATATTGTACAGGCTGGGACAGCACCTGTCTGTCTGTCCTCCTACCACAGAATTCATGTATTGCTTATTCAATATAAAGCCTGCTTCGATGATTCTGCACATCTTTATTCAGAAAGATGGGCTGATGGCTGACAACTCTGATGCAATAAAGACTGCTGCAGCATTACTGGAAGAAAGTCATTTGATAAATGTATATTTTCCATTTTGCTTTAAAGGAATCTATTATAAGTGCAGCTGCTTTCCGAATGAAATTAATGCTGAAGTGAAGCTCCGTATTACAAAGTAAAATGGGACTCGCTCTCTAATATTAGACTGAAAGGCATTGTAATGCAGCAGGAGGATTGAACTTTGACTCCTTCAAGAACACTGATTCATATAATAAAAAGGAGAAAAAAGGCTTTAAAAAATGCTAACATCCTCTTTTCAAAGCTCTGTAAAGCTGCTGTCCAGAAAACGGAATAGCAAATACAGGTTGCGTGCATCTCCAAAGAAGATGTACCCCGAGGAATACAGCAAGGAATCCACATAACAAAATTCTGAAAATTGTTTTGAAGTTTTTGAAAGATACTGAAACACACAATTGGGAGGAGAATCTCTCATCCTTCTTCCCATCAGCAGTGATACCTTGCTTATTTAAATGGGTTTTAACCAAGCTATATACTGCTGGATTACAGCTAAGCTTTACCAATCCTTTATGATTACAACTTCACATCTGAGAAATTCTCCCATCCTTTTCAAGATTACAAAAATGTTCCTGTTCAACACTGGCTATGAATTAGGGGGTTTTACTTTTTATTAAATGTGGTGGTTTTTTTCCTTTTTGGGTGGAAGGCAAGAAGGCAAGAAGTAGGGCAGGGAGGCCTATCTCCTTTTTAATATATGGATTTCATACTTCCAAATGATGGGTGTAGACTTGACTCTCCTGTTTCTGCTAAAGAAACAAACACTGAAAGTCAAACTACTGCCTGGCTTTGGACCCAGATTTCAGACCCTTGACACAGGCAGAAATGAGAGATGTTGTTTCAATGGTGAACTATGAACAAATGTCTGGGATTGGCCAGTTCTTGCAAGTTCCTCAATCTTATCTCATTTTTTCTTTTGAGATATTATTGCAAGATAGATAAAATTATCAAAATTATCTCAATACTAAAATATACTCTGAGTCTTATATTCCAACTCTTTTTTTCCTGCTTTCTGTTCTTTCAATATTTCCTTCTTCAGACTTCAGAAACAGAAGCAGCACAAATTATCCTTAGTTACTTCTATGAAAAATCCCTATTATCAACATTTTAAACTTTTGAGGAATCTAGACATGATTTTGTTTCTGAACATTCTTGCTTTTTTTGTCCATAAAATATTTTGCAAGCAGAGAGAAGACTTTCTAAAAGAATACTGAATATTCTATCCTCATTTTGCTGTCTCACATGGCATGGAACAATCCCTCCTCCTCTGCAGACTTGGTCAAAAGATCACAAGTCTCGGTGCAGACACCTCTTGCCAAATGTTATCTTTTGTTTCCCTGCTTTCTTTGTGTTTGGCTTGCAATAGTCTGTACCTTCCTGCTGGATAGCTGGCTAACCTGTTTCTAATATTTAAACGTTTTAGGTTTGCTCTCATCATGACCCTAATACAGTGCATTTACACTACACTCAAAGGAGATGAATAGCAAGCCTACCAGATAAATGGCCACGGACTCACAGCCTTCAAGAGACTTATTCACTGGTGTAACAGTATTAGCCCACAAGGGCACTTTCAAAAGCTTTTCATGCCTTTCTATTCTCTTGCTTCCAATCTCTGTCATTACTGGGTGATGCTGCTTTCAGACAGTTTGGGCTTTTGGTCACTGCCAGCTTGGGAAAGATTCATATTTCTGACCTTGAACTGAAAAGCTTCCCACTGCACCTCAGCCACTTGTGCCACTTGTTCCATCCTGCCACTCTCCTTACACTGAAACTCATTTCCTTTCCTCTTCAGCGTAATCACTCTGTGATCCTGCATTTTGGTCCTTGTGGCAAGGAAGCCACACGGACTGCAGAAAATACAAAGCTACAGTTGAATACTGGGTTATTCATGGCACCATATTCTGTGCTGTACAATCCAAGGAAGAGAGCTCTCCATGCCACAGACAGCTCCCAGCCCTGGGCTCTGAGCAGCAGGAACCCACTCTCCTGCCTGATGCTCCTCCTGACCTCAGTCCAGGCATACACACCAACCTGTCTGAAATCTGAGCATTTCACTATTTATCCTGCATTATTCCTTCCTTACCAGATATACACATCAGGCTCACATGACCTGCAAGGGGGACATAAGGTGCCTCAGTGAAATTCATGCTGAGTCTGTATTATTACACAAGGCTAACATATCAGAAGCAGGCACAGCCATTTCTGTCATCTTGGCCAGGGCTCATCATACACCCAGATTTATGATTTCCCCTTGGTTTTGTTTTGGCTTTTAAAGAACAGGTGAATTTGTACTAAATTGCTGCTGCAACAACAAGAAAAGCTGGCAAGTAAAGACATTGGGCTTGACTGGCTACCTGGTTAAAGGCTATTCAGGATAAAAGCAAGGACAAGAGACAGAAAAAGCATTAAATCACAGTCAGAAACACAAACTCTCACAAAGAGGAGATAGTGGAGACAATACCAAAGACAGAACTCTCAGGCTCCTGAAGGATGGGAGATTGAAGGAACCATTCCAGGTCCTGAAGAACCCATAAGAAGGGGTGAATTTCTGTGCAATAGCAATGGCTGATTTCAGTGCAGGGGTGGCTGTGGGACCCTGCACAATTTATGGGGTGTTTTAAGCAGTTCTTGGGAAGGTGAGAAGGGATCAAGTGGACAGGGGAGAAACAAGCACGAGAAGTGGAGAGGAGGGTTAATATAAAAAGAAAAGAAAAAGAAAGGCTGACTGCCAGCAAACAAGCTGCTGCTCAGGAGAGGTCTCTAGAAAACCCTGTCCTTAATAACTCAAGTTTTATGAAACTCCATCCATCTCTTTTCTGTGTGACTTTGCTCTCTGCTTATGTGTGATTCACAAGCAAACTCGAGGTTTCACTCAGCAGTAAGCCCTGGAAAGATGTGAGACTGGAGACAGGATAAACAGGGCTTAGGTTCTGGGTTTGGATTCTGTGAGGACTTAAGGTTCAGTGCAGGGCTTAAGATGCATGAGAAATGAGAACTTCAATCAAGCTGCAGTAGCTGGGAAGCTGAAATAAACCAGAAACTGGGGGAAAAAACCAACCCAGGCTGGAGATAGGGAGGCCAATAATGAGGGCAACATTCTATGTGGATTTATAGCCAAGGTTTGAGGGCTTGGAACCTATAAGAGTGGCTGTGCATCAAGACAGAGAGAGTTTGGAGACAAGGAGCAGGCCTGGGATGTGTTTTTTCTGTGTTCCTGTAAGTGCTGTAGGTGGCAACAAAGGCAATGAATGCTCTGTGCTGATCTGTGTATCCAAGCTTGTGTTTGGGTGTGTGTTTGTGCATATCTGCATTTTTGGGAGCACACAGACTGTTGGTATGAACTGCAAATGGCAAGAGCAGGAAACAGACTGGGAAAGAGAAATCCAGGTTCCCCCAAGAGCCTCAGCCTATTCTGGACCTTTGTTACAATGGTTCACACAGACCATAACTCTGTGGTTTTCTGCTCTCTTTTAGCCAGCTGCAGAATTATTTCTCATATTCAATTTTTTCTAACTACACAACTATAAAATTTTATGTTCTACCTTTGTTGTTGGTTGATTTGTTCTACATCTTCTATGTTCAGCAGCTCTAACACGATGAAGGGGAAATAAAACAATCACACTACAAAAGTAATCCCTTTGTCCCAAAGACAGAGAACAAAACACATTCAGCTGATAAGGCAATGAGTATAGAAGTGGCATTACCAACCCTTGGAGTCTGTGCCAAGTATAACATAATAAAAAATCATAGCAATCATTATGAATAATTTTTAAAAGACATTATAATATAAGAGCAAAATGAGAGTGATGAAGATCTCAGACTCAGCTCTTCCAGTTCTACCTCTATCTTCAGACTAGAATTATACTACAACCAGCAAGGGCTACCTTCTACAGCTTGCAAAACGTATCAGAGATTAATTCCCAAACATCATTATTCTATTTTGTGCCAAACACAAATTTAAAGGAAAAAAAAGTGAAGGAAAAAGCAGCAGCAGTGATGAAAATGAGAATGCCCTGCAGGAACTGATAAGATTTCAGCTGGACAGCTTCTGCTGTTTCCTTCCAGCCTTTTTGGGGGTGATAATCAATAGCTGTCTTCATCACTTCTGGTATTTTGCCTTACACACAAGAGCATCTTTTGGGAGTACATATAAATAGCTATTAGATTCAAATATAAATCCTTAACTGAATATATTTAGAAATGCCTTTTTTCCCCCTGTGCTTAGAAGGAAGGAGACTCTTGAAAAAGATTCAATCAAAGTATAGAATGAAGTGATAAAGAAGTGACAACGCAGCAGCTGTACAGTCTTTCTGGCATAAGGAAATGGCATCTGTAAGGGGAAAAGCTGTGTGCACACATGCTCACACACAGTTTCAGGGCTCAGTGGAGTCGTTGGTTTGGCAGCTTTCTAAGTTCAGTAAAAACACATGTAATAAGAGTGAAAGTATCTTTGCAATTCCCCTCGGTGACAGGCTCTTCTCTGAAAGTGCAGTGATGGAAGGAGCCACCAAAACAAATCCTTTCTGGCTTTTTTCTTTCTGGAACTGGCAGGTGTGAGGAGGGTACACCAGCAGGGGCCCACAAAGGTGCAGGTGTGGCTGAGGGAGCCAGTGAGACACAGAGCCACCCCCACACCTTGGAACCAGTTTATGACTCTCCTCATCCCTCCTGACTCTGCAGGTGAGAGGCTGCAGAGTCACTCCTGCTCCTTTCACTCCTGACCCTCTAAGTCACATTTCATGGCTACAAGACTTTATTTTTTCTATTAAACATAAAATGTCTCGGAAATTGAGTGCAAAGTTTCTTGTTCCTTTGTTTGGTTTTAAGATAAATCATGTCTACAAGGATTGTAAGTGTAATACTGCTTTTGTTGGAAGTTCTGATAAAGGTGCTTGAAAGAAAAAAAAACATCTTGCATTACCAAAAAGCTTTGCCTTCCTCAATTAGTCAAACTAATGCAATGAAATTCCCTGCCCCAATATCAGTAATACATGTTCAAAGCAAACATGGAATTGTGTATTCAGAATTTTGCTAAAATACATAAAGAAATATGATCATAACCTTAGGTACAAAACAACTATTTAGCATCCTATCTCAAAACTGATCTTTGGAGGTATTAATGACTCCATGAAATTTTTCTGTCTGCTCCTAGCATGTACCTTCTCCTTCCATTAATGTATCGTGGAAATTTATTATTAATCTAATCAGTTGGATGATCCTCTCCTTCACACCTGAGAAAACCATGATGAAGAAAAGTGGCTGAGCCAGGAGTCCCCATACATTGGGAGAAGTTGTTTTTATTGGGTTTTTTCCCTTTGGTAAGAATTACTGTTCTATTTATTTGTTTACTTAACATAAATTCACAAATTAATTTAGTCACTGTGTTATCAGCACTATGTGTTGATGACTGGAGTTTCAATTCCTAGAATAGCTCCAGAGACCAAATCTAAAGGACTGGATTAGTCAGAGCACGAATCCACACATGTAGGGATTTTTAATAGCTTTTATACCTGGTGGCCCCTGGCTCCATGTGAGGAAGAGGCTGTGAAAGTTTTGGCATCTCTGTGCTGTGACACAGGCATGGCAGAGCCCCCCCAGAACGGCCTCGGGTTGTGCAAAAACACAGAGAAATAAGAATAAAACAGAAATGCCTACATTTCACCTCAGCTCTGGTGCTGCTCTTAGCCTTATGTTTCCTCCCTTGTGAGCAGCCACGTCAGGAGTTAATCCTGCCGGAGGAGACACCCTGAGGATGCAGCGTTGGGGTTGGTGACAGTGACAAGCTGAGCAGCTTTCACTGGAGGCTCCCACCATCACCCAGAGCCACACGAGCACACTGACAGTGGGAAATGGATGCTGTAGTGCAACCTTCCCCACTCTGCTCTTGCTCCCACAGGCTGAAGTTGGGGAACAACAAACAGAATTAAGCAAATCCTCCAGTATTTGCTTACTCACAGCTTCTTACTTCTAATTCTTAATGAATATGATTTTATTAATCATCTGTATTTGATGCTGCATGTGCTGCAGAGTAACCACGGGACAGCAGAAGGAATGAGCACACTTGGGAGACACACAGTTACTTATTAAAATAGTTTTAGACATTTATATTGTGAGGCTCTTTTCAGAAAAGGAATGAGCCTCCCCCAATGCTTACTGAAACCTAATGCAATGTGGGAGATGTGTACCAGCTACTTCTGTGATAATCAGGGTTTGAATGTGCACAGTCAATTAGCTAACAGAACAAAATCCTTCGTGAGAGCCTTAAGAAAACATTAGATTATACTATCAAATATACCTGGCTAGGTAATTACAGTGTTGTGCAGCAGCTTTAGAATTCAGAGACACTAAATCAACTGCTAACCACGCACACAGCTCCCTTTGGTACTGCAGGGCTTCTCGTCTGACTGAGGCACAGAGCAGAGCTGGATTGCCCAAGGACTGGCTGTGTCTGTGACAAGAGGTGACAGCAGCTGACTGAGAACCTTCTCCGGGACAGCAGCGTCTGGAGAAGCTGCGAGGCCAGTCTGAGGTGAGTGATGGATCTGCTACACAGCTTTACTTCCATTTATTTATTTCAGCTGCTAAGCTCCTCAATCTGCATTTTCATGAGCTTTCAGCAGAATCATTGAATCCAAATGGAAATAATCTGTCTGGCTAACAAGGGTGCACCAACCAGCTAATTGTATCATCTAATGGAAATTCAAATGAACAGGAAACAGCTTTGAGCTGCAGCACAATTCCAGGTGCCACAGTGAAGGCAGGAAAAACAGCTACAGCTGAGAATCTGCTGCAGGGGTGTGTAGGCAGTCAGAACCAACAGCAGCAGGCAACACACTAATCCCCCAGAATAACTCCTGGCAGGTTAGTTTCCCTGTAGTATTTTGTTAACAAATAACAAAGTTGTCGATAATATTGTGGGGAAAAATACCCAAGTGTAGATAATGCAATGTAGTTAAATAATCTTCTCTTCACAATGGTAATTAAAGGGTGATATTCCCGTTTTCAACAAACACATCCTATTAATAAACCTATTCTGCAATAATTGGGTTTTTTCTTCTCCAGAAAAATGATTTTCTGTTGTTAAAAAAAAAAAAAAAAAAAAAAAATTAAGCAGATTCATGGAGTCTGAAAAGGTCAAAGAGGCCTGAATCTGAATGCTCCTATTTTTTATACTGTTGACCTACAGGGTTAGGATAAAAGTCAGTCACCATGATGATATTCATAGATGACTTTTTAAAGGTAACTTTGTTCATAGTGACAGAAGGATACAGTAGCTTGAATACAAACTCCAGGAGTGAAGAATGAGGACAAATACCTCCCTGAGGAAAGCAGGCCTCATCCAAGGTCCATTGAATTAATTAGCATCAACATTAGCTTTGCCTAGGGGGCTAAAGCCTCTCTTTTTTTATCTTTTTTTTTTTTTTTTTTTTTTTTTGACTGAGCTGCATATCACAATATGTAGACTGGCATCCCAAACCACACTTAATCATCTTTGTGAGCCAATCCCTTTATGTATCCAGCACTTAGAAAGAAATTACATTCATAACGGTGTATTTTCACATTTGAACTCACTGACTTCAATTCAGCTGTTACCACTCCTAAGGCAAAATAATAAAAACTGCCTTGCAGCAATCTACATTAGGGAGATACTCATAGTTCTACTTTGCTGTTAGAAGAAATGTGGTCCTTTCAGCAATTTAAATCTAACAAATTTAACCCATGCTTGAATGCAAATGTAGTATCACCAATCCAGCCAAATATATGGTAGTATGTGGGCATAAATATTTAGCAGTTGCAACAGCCTCTGTTAAATTTGAGAATTGCAGCCCTTTTTCTGAAAGAAGACCACCAGTAGTAGCAGGCTGGAGGAATGGAAGAACAGTAAGATGTGTTCTTCTACTCCAAATTTGAAATTATTTGCTAAGGCTTAAAATGGTGTCAGTTACAAGCCCCAGGGCTTTGTTGTAGGACAAACATTTCTTCATTCAATGACTAAGATATGTCAGTATTTCCCAGATCATCAGTTAAGCCAACAGCTCCTGCACAGAAAGGACACTGCCATTTCAGTCCTCTGTGTTGGTTGATTTTGATCTCTTAGGTGTCTTTGTTGGATCTTTGTCAGTACCAAGTTTGCAAAGCAGGGATTCATTCAAACACAGAATTGTAAAAATTTAGAAACTTTACCATAATCTGAGTACTGAGCACCATTTTTTTGACTGCTCTAGTCAAAAGTTAGAAGAAACTACATGCAGAGCTGGTACCTGCAATTCCCTCTACTGTTCTTGCTACAACAGCTTAAAACTTTATGGAAGTTCCTTTAATCCCCTACAGGAAAAAGTATTGTCCTCCTTTTAAAGAAAAAATCCTAGAATTGAAAAAATGACATATTTTACTTCAAACAATAAAATCTGAGTTAAGACTGAAACTTTTAACTCTCTCTGCATTAACTGTGGATACTTTCTTGTCTTTAATTTTGGGAGGAACATGGGTTTGTTACAGTATTGCTGCAGTCCACCTCTGAGTTTTTATGTTTTATTTATTGATATATTTAACGTGTCAAGTTTTTTGCTGAACTGCAAGAATAAAAACCATTTGTTGGCTACAACCTCCCACAGACGGTGACTTCTGTGAAATTCCTGTATGATTGTGACAGGTTATAGCATAGATACAACATCAGGGGACACAAGAAATGAAATCCTGTGCTCTCTGTCTCAGTGCTGGAGTGCCTGTCTGGCATTTTCCAAGTCAGTAAGGGGAAGGTGACCACCCAGACTATGCTTTGTATAAGCAGGATCTGCTGACTGCTGTCTCAGAGAAGTCAGGTGTCCTCCTCACAGCTTTGAAAAAGGCTGCTTACACAGCGAGCACTGCTCTGGCTGGACTCAAATATTCTCATTTAACTGTTCCTTAGAGGGAAAGGGAAAGTGAATAAGGAGCACCTTGAAGGGATTGATGACAGCATTGAGCCCATTCGTGGGACAGCTCATTAGATACCATGAAAAGGGCCCCTCACAAAGTACATTAAAGAATCCGAGGGGAGCACATTCTTGATAAGTTTTAGATCCCAACTCAAAGGCACCACGCCAGCTTTATGACAATGGGGTGAAGCCAGCATGGAACACTTCAGAAGGATTTACAGGAATAAGGTGTTCAACCATGTATCAGGGATGATCAATGAGGAATAAGAGACACACTTCTCTACTGATGTTACAGACCGGATAGACAAGACTGAGCAATAATGTAAAAATAAAATCAACCTTCTAAGTCAGAAGGTGATAACTTTTGTAACAGGCACCCCTGCCATCACTGCCACTTTTTCATGATTTTTCTTTTGATACACAATAATCTTCTATACCATCTGAAAAATCAGTCTGTGTCTGGTTACTAGATCTAGCTCAATAAACGACCCAGTTTCTCCACCTGACATTTCCAATGACAAATCATTTTTTTTTTCTCTTGTCATTAGTAGTCCACAAGAAGAATTCAGTTACTCTTAAGAATTTTATTCCTGTCAGAATTTAGTGGTACATAGACACTGAGAACAAGACCACATTAAGCATTATTCTTACTAGGGGATGGAAAAGTCCCTAATCTTTGTGTCTGTACCCTGTCTCTACCTTTAGCTGAAATCAGAACACTAAAAACCTGAGTGACACATTGCATGCAGTGTGAAAAGACATTAAACAGCATAAAGACCAGTTCTGAAATCTAAATAGACATTTTTCATTATGAGGTGGCTACTCATAACTAAATTTGAGATGCTGACAGTAAGTCTTGCCTAATCATTTCCATTTATATCTCTTAGTAAAATGAGAAGCACCAGGAAAACAACAACCCTGGGGTGCTCCACATTTGCAGTAGGGTTTTCTGACAGAAGGCACTTCCACCTCTCAAGTCTACTCTGTCAAACTAATTGTTATAACTCCTATTTCTTCCAAGATATTTACATTCCCATCAGCCCTCCTTTCTCTGTCAAGAACAGTAAAAATGTCATACCTGGAGATAGTTCAATGGAGCTGAAGTAAAGCAGGCCTGCAAGCTCTACAAATCAATCCCCATGGCTAAGTTGCTTCATGCTTTTAAGAAACCTTTTCCCCAGAATTAATTTCTCCCTAGTCTGATGGGCCTGACAATTCTGAAGTATCTGTTTCCTCCTCTATGTAAAAAAATCTATCAAAACCAACCAAGAATTACATGTTGTACTGTATTTAAGCCTTTTCTGATTGGGTGATGCCAAAAGTGCTTTTAGGAGAATTGAAATACGGGGCTTTAGGTCTGCAGGGTGCATTAGGAGCAAACAACAGGGCCTGGTATTATACTGCAGCAATTGTGATTAGTATCACTTGGTTTGTTGCACCCAAAGGCAGTGGCTTACAAGGTACAGGAATATCTGCTCTAGAATTTTCCTGTGGCTATCACAAAAGAAACAGCAGTATGCTTCAAAGTCAGAGGCCTACAGACAGGTGGAAGTTTATCCATGACTAATCCACTCACTAAAACTTAGTGCTAGTGAGAATCACAAATGAATTTTTCCCTCAAGGTGGTTGTGTCCTTCTGAGCACTGCTATTTTCATGTGTTATGGGCAGAAATTTCAGCAGTGACATTGCTTTATGTTTTGTGTGCCAATCCTGAACTAACTCAAACAAGCATACAGAGAAAAAGCATTCAGCACTTCATGAAAATTCCTCATACTGTTCCAATTGCCAACCCCAAGTCTCCAGCCTCTCCTGACTGTGACATATGCAAACTTTATGCAGTCTACAACCTAGCTGCAATGTCACTGTCTTTGGGGTTTGATTATACTTCTGATGCAAATAATGGTGGAATGCAATGAGAAGGTTTCCTCCTCCCTCCCCACCACTGAGCTCCTTTAAGGCAAAGAATGCTTTTGCCATTGCAAGACCAGAGACATTTTACATTAGAGAAGAGCCCAGTGATCACTATCAGCATAACTTAATGGCTTCACCTGAAAATGGGTTTTCCAGAACTGATTTTATCCACCTCAGTTAACTTAACATTGCACAATAACCAACAGAGAGAGAGCTGATACTCATCACAAGTGGGTTTTGGTAACAAAATTACCAGAGGGAAAAGAATGCTTTAATACTACACAACATTGCATTGTATTACTGCCATACACTACACTGATTAAATCTATTATAAACTCTTTTGTTGACTTTGTGAAACATTATATTCCAAGGACTTTTATGTACTTTGCACATGTTTGTTTACAAATTATCTTGAAACAAAATCCATATTGTACGTTTACGTGCCTCAGGATGATAACAACCTACTTAGTGCTTAAATACAGAAATGCACAGGCAGAACATGGACAGGCCCACTGAGCTAATTTAGATAAAATGGAATGTAAAAATAAATGATAATATCTGGGGCTGTGAGCTCTTTGTCACCAGCATGAAGGTTAAAAATATTTGATGCAAAGCCCTGCAACAGGTTTACAAAAAAACCAAACTATACATCTTCAAATCCTATTCCTCTGATGACCTTCAATACTGCTACCAATGGAACTCCCAGGCCCCCAAAAATAGACAGGGAGAAAGAAGACTCTAAAATCAGCATTCTTAACTTTGAAAGAAAGTTGATATAAAAGCAACAAATAAATATTATTCAGTTTTACTTTTACTGATTATTATGGAATGGTCTTCAACTCCTACAGAGTGGTGACTGTACTGACAAAACAGAACTAACCATATATATTATATATATATATATAAAAATATGTGTGTGTATATATATATACATATATATAAAAAAAAAAAAAAATATATATATATATATATATAAAATTTGTAGTCTATGAAGACCTGACCCAAAATTCCAATGGAACTAAAAGAATTCTGATTCCCCTTTCCCAGCTGCTCATTTAAGGTGCAGCAAAATAAACCTACAGATCCTTTTCCCTCTGTCCCTCTCTGCCCCCTGAGCACTGGTCTGTGTGAAGTGGGGATATCACAAGTTTAAGAGCCTGTTCTTGCCAGAACACCAGGCAAGGACATTAATGCTAATTAATCACTGTCACAAGTGGACCATGTGTCAGGACATCCTATTTAAGGTCAGAAAGGGAAGTCAGTAATTCCATACCACGAATGTTAGAGAAGACATGAAAAATGGGATTTTTTCCATTGGAAGATTAGCAGGTGCTGCTCCTATTTCAGAAGTTTCTGTAAAGCATTTCCATGCACTGACTGATTTCAAACATCTGCTGCTATATGGCAATCCTTTGCATTAACAACAGATCTGTAAAATATTTTTATCATTGTACAGAGCATTAGTTTACTTATTTCTCCACCTTTTTAATTACTTTTTGCTTAACCTTCTGGTTAAACTTGTCAATGGTGCAAATTATGAAAGAGAAAATCAAAATTGTTTTAAAGCATGACTCAATCTTAGAGAAAATATTAAAATGAACAGCTAGCTAGGGTCATGTAAAGCACAGAATTCTCAGACTTCTAAGGTTGGAGGCTGACCAAAGGTAACTTGCTGACCTGAGGCTTAACCAAGCATCACAGATAGGTCATATCCATCTGAATCAGCAGCCACTAGTTCATTTAAGGAGAAATAGATAAAGTTAATGGGTTTCATAGCTTGATCTGTTTTGACAAATCATGTTTTAGATGATGCAAAGTTAACTTCCTCTGCTTTGACAGCATGCAATGATAAAGGAAAAATTACTCTGAAAACCAAAGTCATGGATGTCTTTGGAAGAAACTGAAATATTTTATCATCACAGAATGGCTTGGGAGGGACCTCAGAGATCATCTTAACACCAAATCCTTTGCCATGGGGAGGGACACCTTCCACTAGGCCAGGCTGATCAGAGCCACATCCAGCCTGGCCTCGAACACTTCCAGGGGTGGGGCAGCCACAAGTGTTATAAAATTCTAAGTACTGAAAAGAGTCACACAGGCTTGAGGCTATGAAGTAGGGTCTGAATAATACAGCAGAACCCTAAAATAACTTCTTCTGTTGTTATTGTCAGTGAAGCTGGTGAGGGTTTGATCAGCTTCCAAGAGCATAGTTTGCTTCTGTATCTCAGGTTGTTGGATATGAAATCACAAAGCAGACTCCTTTAGGAGCTCAAAACAGAAAACAGGTTTCAGGAATCTGTGAGGCTCTTCCTGTTTCTCAGTCATAAGAAAACAGCACAATTCTGTGTTTTCATCTGTGTAATTATTCAGAACCCCTTTATGCCCTCTCTGAATGATTTTTTACATGACTGTAACTAAACTTTCTTGTGTTTAATGAAAGACAAATTTTGCCCTTGAAGTTCTGCAAGAATATTCAACTGCATACACCTCCCTGTCTACTGGTCTATAACAGCAAAGTCAACTCCCACAACCTTCAGGTCAGTCTTATTCTCCCAGGCTGATATCAGTTCAAGCTCTACATTTCCTCTGATTTGCAAGAAGCAAAAAGCAGTGCCATACATTACTTGAAAGATGGGAAGTCAAAAAGAGGAACATAGAAAAGCTTCACATGAAAAAGCAATAAATATGCAAGAGGTCAGTTGTCAGAAACATCTTTCCTGCATTAGGAAAACATATTCCAAGCATTTCAGCTGAAGAATACACATATATACATCCCATGAGAACTTGCTTCAACATTCCTACATATTCAGGATTGATAAAATCAAATGTCTTCTGTATTTTTTAAATTATTCTACCAGGAAGTGAGAGAAAACTTGGCTACATCTCATTTGGTCTTGAAAGCTCTCTCATGTATAGCATACCTCCTCAGAAAATGCCTGAACTGAGTTGCAAAACTGAATAGGAGCAAGCTTCCACATTTTCCTTATATTTGCATACAGATGGCAGTTTTTCAAAGATAAAATTATAAGCTGCTAGTACACTGTCAAAGTTCAAGCAATCTGTGTTTAGTACAAACATTTCTAATAGAGTTACATTGCTGTGCTGAAAATAATTAAGTAGACAATGAACCATTTCTCATCCATTTACTAATGCTGTACAAGTATTGGGAGGGGTATTTCACAGCCTGGGCACTCTCATTTTTTGTTTGTGTTTTGGTGGTTTCTTCATGCACATCACTGTTTCCATGGAACCACTGCTCATGGAGCATGGATGCCCACAGAGAAACCATACAAAAATTCCTTTTCAAACAGAATGTCATTCTCCTCTCAAATTTAAAGCAGAATTAAACTATACTGCAAATTCCTATGATTTTTAACTATCAATAATACCCTGAAGCCCACAAAACAGTATTTCACTTCCTGTGGCAATCAAGGAATCTCCACTTGCTCTGACAGGTACAGCAGACTTGTGCCAAATTTCTGCAGTCTCTGTGTCATCTCCTGTGTGTTCAGGTTTTTTGACAAAGAAAATCCAACATGAAATTTGTTCTTAGAAGATTTGCTAGAAGAGTTTCAAATAATCAGTTTTTTTCTTTTGTCAGAACAGTCCCTGCATCTGCTGCATAAAGCAGAAAAAGCCTTATGGCAGTTATTGAGATCTGCACTGATCCATGCAAAAATCATTTCTCCACTCATCCTAGAAAGTATAAACCCATCTCTTTTTAAGAGATCATGATCAATGCTATAATGACTTGTGCAGGTATAGCTGGACTAGCTACAAAGCATAATCTAAAGGCTTCTTTTCAGATCTTATTGACTGAAAAGTTACAGGGAAAATACGTATAATGAAAAGTATTTTCAGAAACTACCTAAATTTTGTCATTCTGCATCTCACCAACAACTCAGTTCAATTTGATGAGAAGTTTGTAACTAAATTACCTTTATGCTTGAAAAGAGTCTTTCACAATGTACAGTGTTTCAGAATACAGGTCTTGAAAAACATTCTTTTGTTTTTGTTGAAATGAAAAACGGCCATGAGTAAGGATTTTAAAAAAAATTAACAAGTCATTCCAGGACTTATAGTATTTTATCTTTTTGTTTGTTTGCTTGTTTTCTCTCACATTGGTCATGTTTTTTAACTTCTGAGCCCTGTGTTTCAAAACAAAATCTGAAGGAGGGACTTTCAACTCTAGCTGGAGAAATCCTTAATGATCATTTTCTTAAATTTAGCTGTCTTTCCTGAGCTCCTGTTTATCTTACAAATTCCACAATATGGCTTTGAAGCCCTGCCCAGCATTTTTTGCAGCAGCTCAGCCAAAGTACAAGCTCATCAAATCTGCTGGTGGCTGGAGAACTTCTTCTGCAAACACATCTGTGCTGCGCCCGGTGCTGGCTGAAAATTCCAAAAGGACTCTGGTAAAAGCAGCTTCTAGGAGACATTTCATAGAATCACAGCATCATTTAGATTGGAAAAGATCATTGTGTCCAGCCTTTAATCCAGCCCTGCCAAGCTGACCATTAAAATCCACTCCAGCCATCGTGGGCTGCAGCGGTCCACACTGCTGGAGTCTGCAATCCTGAGGGACACAGGCCAGACCAAGAGTTAAGTCAGGACCCTGAATTTCAGGGAAGCAAAATTCCTCCTCTTGGATGAGTGAAGTCAAGAGGAGGCTTTGGGAGAGTGCCTGCAGGGAGAAGGAGCAGGACTGAGCTTTAATGATACTTTCCACAGAGCACAAGAAATCGTACAAGGAGGGTGAGAAACCAAAGGGCAAGAGGGAAATTTGCAGGCAGTGGAAGCAGGGAGAGGTGTCCTGGAAAGAGTAGAGGGATGTGTTTGGTTGTGTAGGGATGGGGTGAGGAAGGCCAAGGCACAGCTGGAGCCATTGGTCAGTGGCTCAGTGTCCAGTGGGGATCAGACAAGTGGTGACCCTCAGGGCTCTGTATGGGGAGCAGGGCTATTTAATGTCCTCATCAATGACATAGGCAAGGGCATTGAGAGCAGCCTCAGAAAGCTGGGCAATGTCCCATTCTCCCTCGGGGCACAGTCAGGCAGAGTGTGGGCAGGTACCCCAAAGCTCATTTAGAAATTCAGAACCACCATGAGGGTAGGAAAAGGTCTCCCTTGTGCTGGTCCAGTACCAGCTGCACTGCCTGGCTCTCCTCCTCTGTGGGCATTAGACAGACAAAATGCCTACTGACATTATGGTGTCATGATTACCATGCAAGACTCCTGATGCTATGACTTTGCTTTCAGATAATGTATGGATTTTAATATAAAAATCTATTATTTATCTTTGTGGAACAGTATTTCCAACCAACTGAAACTTGCTTTTAGATGATCCATTTGAAAGACCTGTTCACTGTGACAAGAGTTTGAATTGACCCTGCTGCTGATGTCAGAGAGAGGTTATACGTAGCTAACAGCACAGCACAGCCAAGATATTCGTTCAGGATTTGATACAGATATTTTGTTTTAAAATTAAAATTATAAATGCATATTCATATAGTCTGATCTTTCAAATATATATATATATTCATGTAACCTTGTTTACAAGGAAGTGTGAGAACATTTATGATGGATTTAGAAAAATAAGCAAAGGCTTAAATTATTTCAAATCAAAGGGATATGAAAAGCATATTTTAACACTGAATTGAATATCAAATGGAAATTCTGGAAGTCAGTCAGAATTCATAGCTGGACTATCCGTGCATTCCTGTTTCAGCCTTACAGGATAAACACTGGTACATACACTCCCATCCCCAAGGTAAAAACCCTGCTTTACTGTCTCTGTATAACCCTTAGCTATATTTTGACTACCACACTATTATTATAATAAATAACAGCAAAACAGAGAGGAAGTAATAAAAACAAAACAAAACAAAAAAGTCTCCTAATAGAACAGTTTATTGACTTCATTAATAGCCTAAACACTTAAAGGTTTTATATTACCAGCCGTGCAGCACTGAGACATCTACACATATTCTAATTAACAGCAATCACACACACTAATAGTATAACCTACTGCTTAAGTAAATGAACATCCTTGCCCCCTGCTGCCATGGAGGGGCTGATAGGCATGCGCCTTATTGACAAAGTAAGCTAATTTACAGAGTGATTGTCCAAGAGGGAGCTGCTGTTTATTTGTAGAGTTTTTCCCACTGAACTTGCAGGGCAAACAACATGCTTAAATTGTTAATTAAAATATCAACAGCTAAATGTAAATACTGTGGTCTCTGCGAGTACACTGACACAGGTTTACTTATTTAGAAAGAAATAGTCCCAGCAATTTTCTGTTTTAAAGAAACGTTGTAAATCAAAATGCTGCTGCAGAGAAAGGAAGAGACCCCTTTCTCTCAGAGACCCCTCTGTTTCTCCCTCTGACAGCAATCACTGTCAGTGGTTACACATCTCAAAGAGCACACAGACTTACAGACCTATATAGGTTTTAATACCACTTCACAGCTTGTTTGGAGATACCTTTCTGAAAAAATAATGAGCCAGGCTGCTCCTGGCAGAAGAGAAATCTGAATCTAGAGACACGATGGTATCAACTTTTGTGGAGTTTTCAGCTGACGAGCCAAAGGCCCTCTTGAGTCTGCATTCTCTGAGTACTGACCTTTTTCTCCCAACTTTAATAGGACATTGAACAAGAAATACCAAAAAATATTTTAATGGTCAAAGCATCAAAAACTTCTACTTCATCCTGCAAAGTACAGAAGGCTGTGTTTTGGGAATCATGTTTTAGGAAAGAAACTTGTTTGAAGAAGAAAAAAATCCCACAGCCAAATATTAGAAATTTATTGATGAAATATCAAGTGAGCACACACTACTCTCAAATGTTATAGCATGTGCTTCTCTCAAGTGTTTCTGCTGAAGCTCATAATTAGTTTAAAAACTACATACTGGAATACTGACTCAAACTTATGTCCTTCTCTTTTTTCTGATAGATGTTTCCAGTTAAAGACTGCCATTCACTTCCCCAGAGAGACAATGACCTGAACACTGAACAATGAGACTGAACCTGAACACTGAGAACAATGCCAGCCTCCTCATAGGGTTCACTTCCTCAATTTAATAATTTCACACTTCTGAAATGATAAAAAAAAAATTAAACATAATGTTGTGTCTTCCTGTCAACCTAAATGTATTGTCCTACCACAGGTAATTTTTGCTGGTTGAAAATAATTTGAAGAAATGTTTCAGGGCAACTAAAACATAGCTGTGAACAGATAAAACAAATATTGTTGCAAAACCACTACCTAAAGCTAGCAATTACATTACCATCATTCAGGGACACAATGTTTTTTTCTCCCATATTACATCATTGCCTATAAAGGAATAATATTTGGTAGCTTTCATACAAATTTTTCAACAACACTTACTTTGTCACTTTAGAGCAAGTGTTGTTTTTTCTGTGCACTTTAGTCTGTAAGAGCATGAAAGACAAATCTCACTTCATGTCGCTGCAGCAAATGATAATAAGCTGAGGTGGCATTTCCAGAGAAAGGCCTTTCTTATTGCTTTTGTGCCAATCTATCAGTCCAACCTCATTAGACTTCTAGAAAAGTGTAAAGTCTGTAAATCTGCAGCTCTAAATTTCAGATTACGCAAACCAAAGGGGGCACTGTGAGGAGCCTTAGATTAAATTTTCTTTTTCCTGATAAGCAGTATATATCTCTAGAGAAGGAAAATAAGTATGCTACCCATAAATGGGGATGTCTAAAATTAGTAACCCCCATTTAACTGACATTTTTGTAAAATACTAGAAGATGAAAATGCTGAAAATTATCAAATAAGTATAAACCAGTAAAAAGCAAACAAAAAACCCCAATAAGGCAATCCTCTGAAATTTTGTTTAATAGCTATTACTGCTGAAGAAGGTAATTTGCAGTTGTTGTATGTGATGCTTTGAAAATGCCAGTTCTAGGCTCAGGGGCAGCCAAAAAGAAAGTCTGGAATTATTAAAGAACAAATTTGGAATGAACCCTAAAAGCATCATTACACTGCAGTGTAAATCCATGATGGATCTATCTCAGATACCGATCCCCATCTTAAATAAGATATTTAGAAAGTGTGCCACAGATTTCATGGGAGAAAAGATGAAGTGACTAAGTTTTCATCTTGAAATAGATGACCTAAGGGAAATATGAAACAGGTCTACAAAATCATGCACAGTAAACACAACATAAAAAAAAGGTTATTCACCATTCCTCATGAAATAGGAACTAGGAGAACAGCAAAGAAATGCTCACACTGCAAGCTTAAAATGGTAAAACATGCAATTCATATTTGAAATTGTAAAGGGAGCTGCCACAGAATGTCATGGGGGACAAAATAAAAGTGGGTTTAAAAAGTGCCTATGTGACTTCATGATATATTGATAGCTATCAAACTTGATGGTGTAAACTCACATTCCAGCTCTGGAAGCTGCAGATTACCAGAAACCAGGGAAGTATAACATAGAAAGCCTCATTTCCTCCTCAATCTTGTTTCCCCAGGCATCTGCTCCCATCCACCCACTGCTGGGAGAGTGGCTACAGAGCACCCTGAACCTTTAGTCTAAATCACTGCTGCTGTTCTTACCTTCCTATATAATTACATCTCAGCACACCCATTTAATTATTCTGTGACTGTTTGAACAGTCTAGGGCCTGGGATGTGATGTATTTGCAAATGAGCTCTGAAAGTCCTCATTTAGCAGGGGGTGTTATAAACAATTTTTTGCAAATTTTCATCTAATACTGTTAACTTTTGGAGAAGGGAAAGTGTGGATTTAATAAGCAGTACTTGGCTGAAGCTGTCATGTTTTACAGCTCTGTGAATTATTTCCATTCAGATTAAGAACCTCTTCATAGCACGATCTAACTTCTGGGAAAGAAAAAAATAAAATCCCAGCTGTATCTGGATAGATATGAGATTTAATGCAAGATATTGTCCTAACTATGAAATACAGATTCCATTCAAGACCTTCAACTTGCATCTAGTAACTAGTTTGTACAGTAAGAGAATGCTGGTTTATATGTAATAAATCCTATATTGATAGGTTACACGAAGCAACTGCTGCATCTCAAACATTTTTTCCCCACAGACTAGAAAGTCTTTTGGGGACATGCTCGATTTCCCAGTTCCTCAGTACTTAACTGATCAAGTGAACTCTATTTTGAAGACTTTTGCATGAGTAATGGAGAGTGACATCTGAATTACAAGCAGGTCTGCATTGTAATTGAACCACTGTGCAGACAGAAGTGGGGTTCCAAGATTTGCACACTTAAGGAAAAGAAAAGGAAGTACTTTTTTAATCACAAACTTTATTAATCACTTGTCACACATGCGACCATTGCAGCTATTAATCACTCACATACCAGAGCACTTCTGTTGGTTTGCTAGCCCAAGTATAAATTATCATGTCAAAGATTAACCCATTTTCTTTCATTAATACTTTGTTTTATTTCCTTCCACTCCCCATTTTCTCTTGCAGAAAAAGCTTGAATTTGGACAACTGGAGTCAGAATGATTAATCATAGTGACAGGGGGTTGACCACAGGGTCAACAAACAATGAATAAAAACATAAAACACGGGTTCATTCCAGGTTACACTCATGTTTCATTTCAGAAGTGAGAGAACAGCAGGCTCTTTTCCTCAGAAATTGCTGTCTAATAGTCAGGAGGCAACCTTAGCACAAAGCCTGTGCTGTTACTTCCCCACCAAAAACCCAGAGCCATTTGTTATTAGAGTTGCTGTGTAGGCCACCCAGTCTGGTGGAACAACACACTTCAGCAATTTCAGAGCACAGCTAAATGCTGACAGCTCTGGGGCTTTGACTACTGCAAACAAAGCCAGCAATCAAGCCACAGAAGCTTTCCCTGAAGTGTGATATAGGATCATAAGTATAGCATGATGGCTATTAAGCTCATAAGTTGTAGTCAGAAGATCTTATAATCAAAAGTCCTCAGGGTTGTGCTGCTAAAAATAAAAGAACTGTGAAAGAAAACAAAATATATGGAATTGGACATTACTGATTGAGAAATTGAGAGCCTTATGATGACTTTTAACAATTTTTAGGGATAAAAAATGGATGTAAGTTACATTGCAATTGTGAAATGAATAGTTTTTGTTAATATTTAAGTGAAAGTCTTTTTTAATACAGTAGCTACTGAGACCAATCAAAGGCAGAAAAGAGTCCAGTTCTTGTAAAAAGCAAACAACAAAAATGTAATGAAACTACTCCCTCAGTGAAGTTTACAAGGAAGTCTTCATTTTGATGATCATGAGAAAGCTTTTTTTCTCTTGGACCAAGAGTCTAACAACAGTGATATTTTCAACCCAGTGGAACAATTCCATCAAATGACTCCAAATCCCAGCAAGATTTCAAGGTCTATTTTGCAATAGTAAAGGTTCAAAGATGCTCAATCAAAACTCTCCAAGAGATGAAACTCTGTAAAAAGCTTTTTAACAGCTTTTATAAAAAAGTGTGGTGACATCTCACTTTTTTTTTTTTTTTAATGCTTGGAGAAACTGAACATGAAGAAACAACAGAAACAGAAAATCTTCAGGTAAAAGCAAAAAGAATGAGCAAAGACTCAGAGAGATGATACAGACTGCTTTGCTATGGCTTTCATATATAATCTACACTTTGATGGACAAAATAGCTCCTTGTGACTTAGGACAGCTGCAAGCAGGGATCCTTTCTCCTATTGACTATTTTTTCAAAAGAATTAAGTCATTTGCACATCTAAGTTTTCAGGGCTTTCTTAAAAAAAAGTAAGGAAATATTTACTCACACTGCTATCATTTTTAAAATTTAAACTGATTTTTGTAGTAAATTTTTTAAAATCCTAAAATTATGTGGCTGTAAGCTTCAGCATGCAATGTTTTTATGTCTTTTTCTTCTTGATATTTGAGTTGGATGAAGATGTGGGTAAAAAAAGATGCAAGGAAATAAACATCTCATTTTTTCAAAATCCTTTAGAAATAAACACATTGTAAATTTGGAAATCAGCTAAATTCCTTAGTGCAACATTATGCTAAGCAGAATGTTGGTACAAATATTTTTACTTTGCCTTCATTTCTCTGATGCCACCATCCATGTCCAACTCTGCAGTGAAGAGCAAAACTTCACATCAAGTCTGTCAGTCTTTGAATGATACCTTCCTCCTGGGCAGCATTTTCCAGCATTCCTATCTTGGGACATGGAAACCCAGGAGAACAGAGTGCCCAAATAACAAAGTTAGGCACCAAATCAAAGAGATCTGGATGTTCATCTGTATTTCATCCAGTACCAGTACAGAGCCTTGGCCCAGTGATATCAACCAACCCTTGAACTGCAATTGGATTCACCCAACAGCATTCCCAGCAAAGGCTGATATGCAAGAATTCACAGGATGACCAGGTTGGAAGAGACCTTCAAGATCATTGAGTCCAACCCATGCCCTGACACCTCAACTAAGCCATGGCACTGAGTGCCATATCCAGTCTTTAAAACATATTCAGGGATGGTGACTCCACCACCTCCCCGGGCCAGTCATTCCAGAACTTTATCACTCTTTCCATAAATAACTTTTCCCTGATACCCAACCTGTATTTCCTTTGGTACAGCTTGACACTGTGTCCTCTGGTTGTGTCAGTGCTGCCTGGAGAAAGAGCCCAACCCCACCTCACCACAGCCACCTCAGGGAGTTGTAGAGAGTGACAAGGCCACCTGTGTCTCCTTTTCTCCAGGCTGAACACCCCCAGCTCCCTCAGTGGTTCCTCACAGGGTTTGTGTTCCCAGCCCCTCCCCAGCCTCATTACCCGCTCTGGATGCACTCGAGTGTCCCAAGGTCCTTCCCAACCTGAGGGGCCAGAGCTGGGCACAGCAAGGAGCCCAATGGCATTGTTTATCCTGGGTGCAATGCTGACCATCAATAAAACTACCAGCATTCTCCATGTGCTCAAAACAGTACATGGATTTCTTGGAATACATGAGTTTGTGAAGCTCATTCCTTCACACACCCACTGAAAACAACAGCATTTCCTTAGGAGTTTCTTGGGCAGGTCAATATTTCCATTAAAAAAAAAAAAAAACAACCAAAAAACCAACCAGTAATACTGACACAACTCTATCAATAGAAGTCAGCTGTAACAGAAAACATTAATTTAAATATATTTGATTACATAATAACACACACAGCTATCTTACTGTGAATATTTGTGTGACTGAACTTAATTTCAATCATCATCTTATTCTGAAGTGTTTTTCTAATCACTTCACTTTCCTTTGTTTCAGAACTTCTACAATTACCAGGAGTCTTTCCAAGAAGGCAATTTTTGCCACCCAGTTAAATGCAGGACTCAGGAAAGATCTTTGTATACAATCTGTCTGATCTACCTCGTCACCTGAGAGGATAAACAGGATTTGCCCTGGTCTGCAGGCATTAACTCTGTGAGCTTGAAAATCCAACCTGTTCTCAGAGTGATTGCCTGCCCAACTGCACTGCATTACACTGAGTTCCTCCAAAATGCTGAGGCTCCTGATCACCCTGAGAGCTGTGCAAACAGGACTTTTTCAGGGTTCTGTAAAAGGTAGGTTGGTTTTGTTTTTTTAATTTCGTTGGGGTTTTATAATGGATAAAACCAAAGTTATTTCCCCCACACTTCTGCTCAGCAAAACTGTCATTTTGCCTTGGTAAGAAGTGGTTACTTTAATTCCAGATAAAAATGCTTTTGTTCTCAAAACTTTCCTCCTTTAGAAAGTTAAATTAGTTAAATAAAAAAAAAGGACTGGTAATTAAAACCCTAGAAAATATTTCATTTTGCAGAGAGTTTTGTGTTTCATATTTCCAGAAAAAAATGTAGTATAGTGTATGAAACCTAACTTGTACAGTCATGGAAAACTCAAAACTTTACCTTCAGGGCAAGTAGCCCACCCCTTGAAAAATTTAATTCAGTTTCAAATAATTTTTTTTTTTTACATTAACAAAGAATTCCTCAGGATCTTACTTTTACTACTTTTCTCAAAAAAAAAAAAAAAAAAAAAAAAATCTACTTTTAAATTCATTCCATGAAAGGCAAAGCTTTGATCTGCTGCATGATTGCTCTGTGTTGTTATTTAGTGTATTTGGTAACTTACTGAGATGAATGTTTCTGTGAAAAGCTGCAGTTCTTGAGCACACATCCAATGTGCTTCTGTGTCACTGGTCAGCTTTTCCCTGCTTTAAAACAGAACTGCAGTGTGTTTAAGTAAATAAAGGATCATTATTACTCATTTGCTTAAACTGTTTTGCACACCAGTTGCTTGGTGCATTTCTTACGTTTTTTAACATAAATAGAGAGTTTGGAACACAGATGAAGAAATGGTGTTCAGAAGAAAATATCAATATGGCCTCAAGAAGAAATTCTGAATAGTTCTGAACAAGCTCCATATAAACACACTAACTGTGGTGAGATGAAATATATCAGATGAAAAATGCATCTTCAACCCTTAAAAAGCTCTCTGGCAACTATTTGACCAAACCATCCATTATAATGTTCCAATATTCCATTGATCTCTATGTGATATGGAACTTATTCTAGCAAGAGAGGGGGTAGATAACTCTGCCTCAAACCACTTGTGAACACTGGAGCAGCCACGCAAGATAAACAAAGAAAATTAAACCAATTTTAGTTGTCTTCTGTGAGGTTACAAGGTGAAGAGTATGAGCTATAAAACAAAAGCTGCTCCCAGTGGGAGCTGATACCTGCGCATCAAAATGTGTTCAAGCCTGTTCAAATTAAAAACTAGAAGACCTGGAGGTTTACCTAGAAACACTAAAATAATTTTCAAGCCTTTTCTTGAAAATCAGCAGAGTTCCACTGAGAGCACTGGTCTTGGGAAGACCTTCTGTCCTATATTAAGCCACAGGTGTAAGCAAAATTGAAGAGGTTGCCTCAGGAGAAGCAGAAACATTTTATTACACAGGATGACATCAGTGATTCAGATGACAGCAAAAAAATCCTAATTTATTCAGGAAATGACATTTTATTTACCGTGGCTCTGCAATTTGAAAATTTACAGAAGACACATCAATACAAATTTCTTGCTAAGAGAAGGTGTAAGCATCTGACACAGCTGGCTGCTGCCAACAAACCACTTCCAGCATTCACACAGGGTTCTGCAAGCAGCAACGTGTTTGAAAACAAGAGGGAAGTCTTCTATAATGAAATGCCCATTCATTTTTCATGTTACACTGTTCTGCCCATTCTTTCCCTCTCTCATATATCATGCTTTTAACAACTCAAGTTTTTTACCACTGCTCCATTAGCTTGGTATTCTTTTTCAAACTGTTGTCAACTTGTTATTTCTCAGCATTTGACAACCTGCCTATAAACTGCTGTACCTGGAGGAATATTGCTTGCCTGATTCCTGCAGAGATTACATGGTAATAATTTTGCAATATATTATGGAACTATGAGAAATTCTGTATGAAATACAATGAAAACAATAGACTTGTATTTTAATTGTTCTCCTGAATCAAGCCTGTCAGAAAACGACAACAAATTTTCACTGAAAAATCTGGCTGCATCAAAATAAAGACATATTGTGAGATCATTTCAATTCATCATAAAAGGCTTGAAAAATGCTAAGCAATTTTCTAATACCTTAAACAACATTGAAGGTTCTTATTTTCAATTTTTGATTATACCATTATTCAACTATTTTGTTATAAAGTAAAATTGAGAGAGGACACAATGCTCTTTCATAGAAACAAATGCCTAAAGTCTTAAAGATACTTTTTTCCCCCCCAAGAGTTTCTTTTTAAGTTTCAATATTCTTAAATATTTTTTCTGTCCTGTACTTATTCCTTTCCTAGCCTAGATAGATGGAAAGATGATTCTGTGCAGCAAGAAAGACCCAGACACTCAGGAGTGTGCAGAGGCCAAGCTCAGGGCCTGACCCAAACCTCCCAAGCCCAGGATGAGCAGGGCATACACCTGGCTCTGCCTGTTCAAACCTTCCTTCTCTTGCCCACTCCAGAACTCTGTTTCTTTGTTTTTCCATTCTCTTATCTGAATGGCAAAAGGGAAATGGTTTTTAAAACTCGATCAGGATCTTCCATCAGGCCTAGATAGCTGGCAGTGCACTTGCAGGGACACAGAGCAGTGGAGAGGCAGCTGTACCACTGCCTGAGCTTTCTGCTCCACTTCTGCTATTTTAATAACTCATATCACACTCTGGCAGGGTGACCCAGCTGGGAGATTTCAAGTGACTTACAAGGAAAAGATCATCTTTATTTTGTGTAGTTTCTTTCTGAACTGCACTGATTAGGAGCCTTCTGGCAAAAAGAGCTGATGGGAGTTTTTGCAATTTAGAAACTCAAATAATAATAAGACTAAAAATAATCTTTCAACTTTTTTGAGAGAGTAGGAATACATGACCTAGACTAAGAGGCTGAGGGAAGAGGGCTGGTTGAGCCAGGAAAAGGGAAGGCTTTGGGAGCACTGAAGAGCCATCTGCCAGCCCCACGGGGAGGGCACAGGGGAGCCTGAGCCAGGCTCTGTACAGAGCTGCACCATGACACAAAACCAGAACATGAATCAGGGGAGATTGCAGCAGGACACAACAGCAGTGCTCATGTGAGGGTAAGAAAGCACTGGAGCAGGTCTAATGGCAAGGTTGTGGAATCCCTGTCCCTGAAGGTATTGCCAGCTTATGGAGTCCCAGGCAGCCTGGTCTGAATTCAGCTCTGACTTTGCTTTGAGCAGAACACGGGACTCGAGGCCCCATGAGGACTTTGCAGCCTGGGGGAATCCATGGTTCTGTGAGCTCTGGAAACAACTGAACTTCTCCACACCTCAGAAAAGCAAAACATGAAGAGTTTTTGGTTTGCTTCTTCACTTATAAAAAATGCAGTCACTTTGTCCTGATGAAGAAGCAGCTGACATGACACAGGCTGTTTGAAATTTTCTACAGATATTTTGAAATGTCCTGAATACTGAAGGAGGCAAGGCTTAAAACCAGATTTGGATGGAGTGGCTTGTCTGATTGTTGTCAGAACCCACCCCTTAGTTTTGAGCATCTTGGATTTCATCCTTCCTTAAGAAATAATTCTTCACCCATCTGATTGTAGGAAAAAAACTTGGGAAAGTAAAAATAATGGAATGACCTCTGCTGACTCCCACTTGTGGTTGGAGCCCTAATTAAGGGAACAGTACACAGAAACACACTATTCCCTTCTCTGCCTATTTGAGCTCTGTTCATTTATAAGGAAAAAAAACCTAAAAACCACTTTATTGTCATGCCTACACACATTATAAAATATGGTTCCAAAGATCTTACAAGCCCAACATAAGGAAGTCAACTGCTCTCACACTGCAGGAAACTAACAGACATCCTACATTATAAGGTGAAAACAGAGCAGGGTTTCAGCTTCAAATGAAAGGAATCAAACCCATGACTGCTGGTGAGGTGTGCATGTCTGCAGGCAAGCTATGCTATTCTTGTCTCTAAATAATAGCTAAAGAAATACAGCTGTTGTGCTGAAGTCACAATTTCTGCTGCTTCATCACAAGAATGCTCTTTTAGTGAACATCTTCTGTTCTTCAGAGCCACAGAATGTAACTGTATGACCCTGTCCCAGACTGAAGTGAAATATACAGAAAGATGATTGCTGTTTTAAGAATTTTTCTTTCTTTTTTTTTTTTTTGCTAAGAAAAAATCCTCTGTGAAAAAAGTTGTTCTTCAGCAGGAGCACTGAGAATAAGAAGATGAGAAAATACAGAAATGCATGAAGAAACTAGGCAGTGCTTCTCTTAAAAACAACCAACAAGTAATATGTTTTAAGAAAAAAGAAACAAAAAGCAGTGTTGTTCAAAACTCTGTGTTAGAGGAGCCTGTTTGCAGGAAGCCTGCTGGAGGTGAGAACTCACTGGTAGATGGGGCTGCAGGTGTAAGCACTTTAATACTGGGTTGTCAGACGTGGAAAAGAAAGTATTGTGTCACAATTTTCAGATGTCTAAATTTAGAAAGTTTCTAAAGCTGTCAGTTATCACCCTCTTTTTTGATGCAGCCCTCTGGGTTCTGGGTTTTCAAATGTATCTCTACCAGTTTTACATAAATGCTTTTAAAATAGGAGTTATCAGTGCATGAAGGACAGTGAATCCCACTGACTTCTAGCTACCTGGAAGTACAAGGCTGGGTAAGAATATATTTGGAACTTTCCCAAAATTCAGGAAGCAAGGGAGGCAGATATAAGTGAAGTACATTTGTGTTCTCAAAGGCATCCACGGAGTCCCCCAGAGCAGGGAATTTACCTCTTGTAACTGCCCTGCCCAACACTCCTGGGTAAGAGCAGTCTCTGATGTCACTGCTAATGCAAGCCAAGCATTCAGACAGCTTTGCTAACAAGCACATTAAAAAATAATTTCCCAGACTTCTCACTGAAATGTGTGAGTCCCAAGGAGTAAAAATGATGCAATTTGTAATGCAGACCAGTAATTACAACTCCAGTGGTTTAGCACTCTAATAAATACAAAGTGCTAAGCAGTGCTAATCTGGATTTACTCATTCAATTTCTCCCTTCACCCCAATCCACAGCAAACAAGTCTGAGATCAATACTAACAAAACTGTCTTTGTGGTATCAGGTTCAGTTCTGCTGATGTACTATTACATCTTAATTTTCCTGGACATAAAATCCAACACAATTAGACATACTTTGGAGAAATTGTTTCATTTATTCACTTACTGTCATTAATATTGAGATCATGGGGGGAAAAGGAACAGTAGCCTGCATAGCAGTGCAGCAAACAAGTTACCATGGTTGCCTTCTAGCAATGTCATTTATTATTGTTTGAGACAGCTCAAGCCAGTTCATACCAGTTAAAACACTTCAGCCAACCTAAAAATTATATTCTTTCAAGGCTTTCACTAGAAAAAAGACCAAACAAAAATCAAAACCTCTTTCAATTCAATAATTACTGTGTGTATTTTCCATACTGCAATAACAGAACTATGTATTCTTTCATGGAAATAACTTTAGTAAGCATTAATTATATAACATTAATCAGTAACCCTATTTTCCTTTAATAACAAAAAATTAGTAATACAAACCCCACCAGTTGATATTACCCTTTTATTTTCTTGTGCTTATCATTGTAAATAACATGAGTCACATTTTCTGAAATGCTTCATATTATAGCAGACCATTTGAAATAATCCATTTGGAAAGCAGTAGCAAAAAGATTTTGATTTATGTCAGAGTGGCTGCCCATTTTTCAGAAAAAAAATGATAGAACTCTTCTAGTAAACCCAATAAAAGACTATTATGAATGACTGGTAGAACAAAAAGCTTGTTTTTCATGTTACAGTCAAAAGGCATTATTAACCTGACAGTAAAAGATTTTAGTTCCTAATTTTTTCTATTATTTCTGACCCTCAGAAGAAGTGCCCCTTTGGTGGGGACAGCTGAAAAGCCTGAAGGCAAAACCATCTTTCTTCAGAGGCCAAAGCAAAGTTTGGCCATCTTCACAATGTAATTCTAAAAATATCAGAGAAAGCCCAACTGACTAAAACATTTTACCCTCTTTGTTTTATACACATATATATATATATGTATATATATATATATTCAGCTTTTCTTTATTCCCTCCAAACACAAAACACAAGCACAGGAAATACCACCAAGACTTTACTCGTGATGAATTCTGGTATGGTTTGTGCACATGCAGCCTGTAATAGATGGTCAATTCTTGGCCTGGATCAATCATTCTTTCCATTTTATGGAAACAAGAAGTTTCCAGCACAGGTATAGGCTCAGAGAGAGAGGGGGAGGGAGGGAGTGAGGTTAGAGATGTAAATAGCTTGCCTTTCTCAATCACCTCCTGTAAATTCCCTTGTGGCTCACAAGACTCCCCCAGGCCAACAGAGCAGAGAATTTTATGTTCTTGCTTCATTTTTTCTATTAAATGCAAATAAAACTATTGAACTTTCTTTGTATAAAGAAAGCTAAGTGTGTAAATATTTGAAGGAACATGGAAACAAAACTCCCATGGTTATCAGTAAAATAGACTTTAAAATACACCACACTGTACTAGTGTGGGACAATAACAAGTCTACCATTGTGACCAGCCTTTGAACAGAAAATTCCACAGGGCTGAGGAGGGACAGTGTACTGTACCTGTGACCACTGAAGGCAAAATGAAGCTAAATGCTAAGCACAACCCACAGACTCAACAGTCAGGATACTCAGGATCCCTGACTGCCCAAACCTGTACAAGGTAAGGTTGAAGGTTACGGGGAAGCTGATGGCTGCAGTCACCACCCTGGGCTTATCCACACTCACAGCTGGCACACTTTGGCCCCCTCAGCTCTCACAGCTTGGGGGTGTTGATGACCTGCTCAGTCATTAACACCCAGCCAAGTCCAGAAGCATCCCTTGGGTGCTTTATTGTATCTCCAAGAGACCTTGGAGAGCCTCAGGTCTAGAGGACATAGAGCAGCACGGACACATGCAAAGCCCCAGTTTTCTAACAGCTTCCTTCATTTAATAAATCACAGTATTTTGTCACTGGAAAGAATTCTGGTAATGATCAAACAACTCTTCCAGGCCTGTATTAGACTTAACGTCATGCTCAACCTTGCCTTTTATTTTGAAATAATCTAAGTTTACCTAAACATACTGGTGTTAGATGTTGTAACCTAAACCATCTGCACCATCTTACCTCTCAAATGACAATGGCAGTTCTCAGAGTGAGTATCACTGGGAAGAACAGAGTCTATCAATTACTGCTATTTAAAAGCATCAATTAACATAAGAAAATAACATTTATATATAAGGTGCTATAGTGATGGGGCTTTTTCCTTGAAAACAGAGAACTGCTACCAGCAACCTTTTATCTTTAGTAAATAAACTTGGAATCAACTAAATTCATGATTTGCATGACAGTGGACTAAACAAAAGCAAATCAATCACTCCCATGGGATCAAGTAGAGCTTCAGGCTGACCAAGGTTGCTTACCTTTGAGAAAAAACTATTTTCTAAAAGAGTCAATCTCAAAGACTTTGAACAAGCACGTTGCTTTCAACTTAATGAAAGCAAGGTTTACATTTTATTGGATTTGTGTTTGCTGTCTAATGTGGTAACAATGAAGCATAGCTAAACATTTGAATGAAATTAAATAGAAGGCATCTTTGATTTGCAGAAAGTCAACCCAAGTGCAATTTTACTTTGAGGCAAAAGTATAATGTGGAATGGATGCCCTCAGAAAGGCTTTTAGAAGTTTCATATTAGGCTGGTTTTTGCTAGCTGTAAGCCTCTACTTTTCAGCTTCTGGGTTATTCTTTTTTGAATGTATGACATAAACATCACTGGGAGTGACAGCATTTCCCCACTGCCAGAATTCTTCCAAATGTTTGGAACACTAGAAATACTTCTGCTGGAAACAGCAAATGCCAAGTGTCAGTGGTACTACAAAGCACATCACATATATCATATATCATATTCCCATGATATTCTAAATCTACACATAGATATTTGCCTTTGCATGCTAATATGTGCCCATGTAAATTAAAAATCTGCTCTCAGTATATCCTAAACCATTCATTTCATGGTTGACAAAATTTCAGTTTGAAAAACAAGGGTTTTTTTTTCATCCATTTGTAAACCTGAAGTCACATTACAGGATCTTCCTTCTTCACTTGAACCTGCTGCAGGTGACAGTGCAAACACAGAATATTCCACCTATTTCTCTCACCAGCCATCATGCAGCATATCCAGTGCTAAAACAAGCATTTTAGAGAGGCACTGTAGTTATAAACTGGACCTTTTCTCCCATTGTAAAACAAAATCAAACAAAATAAACATTTACTTTGAAAATCCAACCAAATCAGCTTGCACACAATTCACACAGTAGCTGTAATGTCAGTCAAGCAACCTTCTCCTACATAAAATGTTTTCTGAGTTTATATAACACATACTTAAGATATTCAAGTTCCTCTTGCAAACCAAGTTGAGCAAAGCAACAGACAATTTACTTTGGTAAACACAGCCTGCATTACACACAGGCATTGCACATGGTCTCACACTCACACACAGCCTGCAGACCTCCTGTCTCTAGCAGGGGGGCTCAGGGTATTTGATTTGGTTAGGGTGATGCCAGCAGGAAACTGATAAGGAGTCTTTAACTTGAAGGTGAACAAGTAAGCAGCCCAATAATGATTCCATATTTATTTAACTGCATAGGTACTTTTACTAGCCAGACACTGTCTTCAGAGAAATCCTCAGAGGGTTTCTAAACCTTCCTCAATTCATCAGCCTTTATCATTCTAACAAAACCATATTTGATTCATCTCAGATGTTAACCAGGCCAAACCTGATTCATTCACAAACAGCTGGTGCTTCCATGCTTTTCCATTTTCTTTCAATGATCATATGTCCTGGTGGGAATAATGTCTTAGCCAAATTTCTGGAATAAATAAAATCTTTCTCTCCAACATACATATTCAAAATTTGTATTTCTGTGTGAAAATAGCACTTGGATTCATGCACACCAATTTCCTCAGACTCTGACTATGAACTGAGCTATTTTCTAGAATTTATGCTAATGAGCTGTAGATGCTGGCAAAGCTTCATTGCTGTCCAGCCCATCTCCAGCCTCACTCGAGTAAAAATCCAAACAATGTACTCTGTCCAGCTGTCACAAAGATACAAGGATGGAACAAGGAATCAGAAAATGGGAACAGGCTCTTTAATCTCTGGGGGAGGAAAACTACCATCCTCTGATGTATTTGCACAACAGATTGACCAAGGATGAGCAAAAGCCTCTATATTGTAAAAGAGTATAAATAATAAAAGTGATATCTACATCTGCTTTCAGTTTAGAATTATTGCAGTTATGGAATCTGGAAGAGCAGAAAAATCTTTTGTTTGAGGAAGCTGTGACCTGTTCCACAGCAGAGCAGTGAAAAGCCATCAGAACCAGCCAGACCTTACCTTCTCCAGGGCTGTAACTGAGTGCTAAGCTCCTTAACCCAGGCCTGCAAGGCAAATAGTCCTTAGCCATCAACGTGTTTTGGAATGATGGATTTTTAAATATCCACCATGGCGAGCAACTAAGGCTTTAATCTCTATTAACAAGTCATTTGGTGCAATCAATGCCTGCAGCAGCTAGTAGATGAGGTTCCTGCCCGTGCTCTGTATGTACTTCCCATGTCTTGTTCTGGGATGCATTCAGCCACGTACTCTGCCACCACCCCTAAATAAACATCTGAGAAGTACATAAGGGGCTAGATATTTGTTTGGACATTTTTATGGGCTGGGATGCATTTTGTGCCCCCACAGAAAGAATTTTCATAATTTGTTTCCTTTGAAAAAAAACCTACTTTACACTTCTAAACATCTTCTGGATGTGGAGCAGTGCGTGGGGTCAAGGTGGCACAAGTGAGAGCAGTCAGGGCAAGACCTGCTGCTGCTCTGAACTAACACTGATGAAGAGGAAGACAACTTCTATCCAAGTTGTCTGCCAAGTAAATAGCAGCTAAAAATAGGCAGGAAATAGACGTGGATTTGTCAATAAGAATAAAAGAGAAGCTGGCAGAGGAGGTGCAGGCATTGGGGGACAGCCTCAGCACAGATGCAGGGAGACAGGAGAGCAGTGGGAGGGAGCAGAACAGAGCAGGGGTTCATCACCTGGCTGTGAAATGGGCTGCTCTTTTAACAACTGGTTCCACATTGAACTATGCTAAAGTAACTCCAGATGCATCACAGAAGTTAACTTATAGCATTAAATATAACTAGATGAAACCCCAATTCTCTAAAGGACATTTTTGAAATTACCTTTTAAAAATAAGTTTTCAATACATTGTCTCTAAATGGCTAAGTTATTTAAAAAAAAACTGAAGAAAATATTTAAGCTTGAAGTTTCAACTTGAAAATTATTTAAAATCCTTTGAAAAGAGTGTTGCTCCTAATTCCATTCATCTGTACTCATGCTTATGAACATAAATCAGGACTTGGAGAAAGAGCACTAGTTCAGTTGTTAATAATTTTTTCACCCTTGATGAGCCAATGAGCTTTGATAGGCTACAATCAATTTAAATGTTACTCTATATCTCCATCCAGGTACATTTTTTTCCTTTTCTTTTTGAACTAACTAAATCATGTGGATGAATGCATTTTTAATATGCCTAAGGATAAATTAACATGAAGGGTTTGAGACCTGTGACAGTGATCCCACATAAGAAAATTGAGAAGATATAAAACATACTGGCTCAAAAGAGAGTTTCATTTCTTTACAAGAAACCTCCAAAAGCAAATCCTCTCTCAGTTGCTTTCCAACATGATAGAGAAGATGCCAATTCCAACTTCATCTGCATTGTACCCTGCACACTCCATCATTACAAAGTGCAGCTGTGCTGCAGTTCTCCTCTGGCCTTATTTCCATGTATTATAAAGACAAATATGCAGATAGGGAACTGATCTTGGAAATACCCTCTGAAGTTTCCAGTCAGCTTCTAGGTATTATTTTACAGAAGGTATCTGAACTAAATTGTCAGTAGTGAGCAGGAACAAGTCAAATATCCAAGTTTGCAGGTGGGGTACCTGTGAGTGCTGGCTGGCTTCCTGCAGAGCAGCGAGGTCAGAGCAGGGCTCTGACACTGCTCAACAGCCAGGCAGCCCCTCCTGAGACAAACAGCAAACTCACAGCAAATGCAAGGGCTGAGGCAGAAAATATTGCTACTAATTCTGAGTATCATTAGGCATGAGACACACAAGAATCTTGGCTCAGAAAAGGAGAGATGGAGGCATTTAGAAAATTTAGATGCAATAACGAGACTGCACTCCTTTAAATTTAATTCCTTTATGTTTCAAAGGCTGACAGCTCTGGAGAGTTTTCTTTTTTCCTCCTTTCACTGGTAGTGCTTACAATTGTTACCAGGCTTTGTACATAAGAATAAATTAAAAACTGCAGCAGGCCAATGCATCCAGATGGAAAAGCAATACATTTATGCTACAATCCCTAACAAAGGATAAGGATCCCTGCCCTCTGGGCAGTGGTAAACTTCCCTCAGGAAGTTTATATTTCTCTATAAAATTACTATATTTCACATCTCCAAAAGGCCTGTTGAGTCCAGCCTCAGTTTGTCTCTGTTTCCACATGCCCTGCTCATAAGGAACAGCTGCCAGGATGTAGTTTGCATGAGGTTAATGGATCAGACTTTGACTTCACATTTTTGTGTCCAAGAGTAAGTAAATAAAGCAGCAGGTCATTCAGCTTTCAAAGATGGAAGCCAAATCTGACTTGAATTGCACTACCAGTGCTCACTCAAAATCACATTTCATTTTTGCTCAAATGTTGCTATACCAGGTGTATAGTGACCAAACCAACATCCTTCATGCCCATCCATCTGGATCCACTTCCAAAGGCTCCATAAGGTGAAAAATCCTGACAGAGCTGCTTGTTATGATCAATCAAGATACTTTTTCAGGAAAAAGGTCTGTGATGATTTCAAATGTTTTTCAGAGGTTTTACTATATAGCAATGACTGTAACTCACTTATTTGCAAATGTCTTCTCTGCTGCTAATCAATTTAGTAATTAACCTTCCTAATTTCAAATGTTGTCACCATGAATTCCAAATATTTGAGGAAGCAGTATTATAGTGCTTATGCTGCAAGATCATGCTGCACTGTACATGCCTTGACCCCACACGGACTGGATTCTTACTATTATTTTATTTGCAATATTCTACTGTTAGGTTATTCAACTTCTTATTTTATTTATAATTGGCAGTGCAAAAGCTGAAGGGCAAATCTGATTTCAGCACAGGACAGAAATAGCACTGTGGTAATTACAGCAGACATTAGGCATATTTATGATGTTTAGTGGTGGTAGTTCAGGCTAAGATCACTCCTGTCCTTTGGAATGACCCATACAACATAATTCAGAGTTCATGTGCAAGATGAAATTATGTTTATTTTATACTATTATTTCAAAATATAATAAATTAATGGTGCACCAAGTTAATGCATCCTGATACTCATGTGGGCACATCAGTAGCATGTGCTGTTCCCCCCCAGTTCTCACTGGGCTTTGTGTCTCTCTAGAACAAATGTGTACACACTCATGTACCTCCCTCTTCTGCTCTAAGGTCACATTGGCAGGGCACTGCTTCTTTCTGGCACTTATCCCCTTGCTCACTAGGTGGTATTCTTGGTTGTAATAATTATAAATTGAACATGATATTTTTTTTTAGTCAGATAAGAAGGCAGATGCCCTTGTTCTAAGCAGATATACAATTTCTAGCCCTCCCTTCTCTATCCCAGCTACCAATTCTGGCCTGGAATCATGGCTGGCTGTCCTTTTTTGATGTGCTCAGAAAGCTGCAAACAGTATCATGGCAATGAAAATTTAATACTTGCCTACACTTGAAAGCAGACAAACCAGACACCTCGGGACACTGACTGGGGCTTCTGGCTTCAGGTGCCAGGGGCACATTTCCCTCTGGGTGTCCTACAGAGCAGCACAGGGCTGGGTTTAACACCACAGGGTCTCCGTGGATGCACTGCAGCAGTGATTTCCCTTTTCCAAGCTTGCCTTGCACCTGTTTTTTGGGAGGGAGGAGGAGGCTGCTGTGTCCAGGATAGTGCACAGGGCACAGACCCACCCAGCACTGGCAGCTGAGTGAGGGACGAGCTCCCTGTAAGGGCAGCAGAAGGGGATCAGGAACACAGAGAGAGCTTAGTGGAAAAACATCCCAGGAAATTCCTTTCCCTAATTCTTTCTTTGGCCCAATACAAATTACCCAGCCAGCTCCAGGGCAGGCTGAGAGAACTAATTCCCTGAAATTGGATAATGTATGGATGGAAGGGACATAAATTATGTCTTATTTCACTGTTAAAAAAAGATGTCAGGTATCAAAAGGAACAACTTCTAGAACTCCTAGAAGTCCTCCTTTCTCATAGGGAATTTGAGAGTAAAATCCTCAAGTTTCCTGGAAGATAATTATTCAGAATTGGGTGCTAAGAGGTGCAGCCACTGGTCCCAGTTGCCATAAAATATTGATTTGCCCCATTCTTAGGTATAACACTACAGCCCTAAACTCTGCCCTCTGTTTTCCTCAATTATGCAAAATGTGCAACTTTGCAGAGTTTTATCTACTAGATATTAAAAAAAAAATGATTTGAAAGATTAAAATTGGATGGAATTCCTTACTCTGCATCAAACCTAGAGAGTACCAAGTACCATGAAAAAGATTTTAAAGACTGAATTTGAATCAGAAGAGTCTCAACTTACAAAGCTAGCTAAAGTTTATAGCTTGGCAAGTAACTCACACATTTTGCTGCTCTGAGAATGGGACACATCCATTACTTAGTCCCAAGGCTCCTTACTGAACCTCTTGCTTGGAAAGGGACTACAGTGGGAAGCTTGGGAGAAAGGAAAGGAAAAAGAGGGAAAACCTCTTCAGAATTTAAATTAGAACAAGAAATTACCTGTCCATGTCAGGTAACTCTGACCTACTGAACTGTTTGTTAAAGGACTGTCCATTTGAAGAACCTGCACACACTGAAAATTCACTTTAAGATGATTGCCTCATTTCGGTGCCATCTCTTTTTCCCCTCTCCCAGCACCAATAATGTGAAGGCAGAAGAAAAGGCCCCTGCCCTGTCTGCTGCCTGCCTTCACCTGTGATGAAAGAGCTCACAGAGGTGTACTGAGCCAGGGAAATTCATACTCTACCCATTAGCAAGGCTGCAGAAAGTGCAATTCCTTTCTTGCCAGTGCTAAGTGTACTTGTGACAAGCAAATCTCCCCAGAAACTGGGCACAGACATAATCCACAACAATCTGAAAGCTCACTTGACAGGGCCATCCAGTTTTCTAGAACAGAAAATCCAAACAAAACTAGTACTAAGGCACACATCAAACCACAGTGCTAAAGGAGGTGCAGTGGGAGGCTGATATGTCTTGGATGAAGTTTTTTTATTTTGTTGAGTTTATTCTCTCTCAGGTTCACACAATCAAACTCTCTTCATATGAATTCATTAATGACACAAACTTGTCTTCATTGGCTACTGATTTTATTTTTTTCTGTTAACATTATTGTTTGGGGAAAACAAACCAACAAAGGACCTCTACACGTGATCAAAGGTTATTGTGTGAGACAAACAATAGCATACATTAGGACAAACTGAAGGCAGGAATTGATTACCTTTAACAGCTTTAGCCAGTTAACAAAAGACAGAGTGCCTTCAGGCTGATTTACAGTTACAAGTACCACCTGAAACATCCATGTGTTCACTAAAACACACAGAAAAACATAATTCAACAAGCTATTGTATAAAGTCTGCCTGCCCTGATATTGGTAAAAATCCATAAAACACAATTCTGAAGCTACCAACACTAATTATCTTCCTCCCCTAAAAAAAAAGAAAAACCAAAACCAAGGAAAAAACAAGAAAAAAACCCTGGATTTAGCGCTGGCAAAGATGCCAAATTGACAAGCAATCACTCTCCTGGCAGCCAGAGCACAAACAGGTGGATGTAGCTGGAACACACTTGCCCAGTGACAGCTCAGAGTGAACCTGGCACCACACCAGTTGTAAGGGTTGGCAACTCAGAGAAGTAACAACCATCATCTCAAGTCTCTTGACTCTGACCAAATAATCCAATGGAATAAGAAAGGTTAACAAAGTAAAATATGTTGCAGTCCTCCAGAATGGTGCCAGTGCTAAAATAATCTCTTATCCTTCCTAAGGCGAGTCAGGAAGGGGGCAATCAACTCCCTCCAGCATCCAGGGAATGTTTGTGTTAATAAGACCCTCTGTCTGAAAATAACCTCTCTCTTTATTGCCTCAGGAAAAGGCCAACACAAATGAATCCACTGAGATTTTATCAAACCAAGACAGGATTTTTTGGGCATCTCCCTGGTTGTTAGTTTTAAAAATCAGCTGTCTGTGCTTGATTCTGTTCAGAACTGGCCCAAGATGAAACTCTTCCTTTAGTTCCAAGCTAGACATGGTGCTCTCAAAATGTGATTCACCTAGAAATCATATGCTGTGCAAGGAAACACAAATCTACATGTGGAAAAGGGATTTATTACATGAAATCAAGTAATTACCAACTAGATAGTTATTTACATGCCTTAGGGAGGAAAAAGAGGAATCAAAATAGTTATATAATGATTTGGAAAAAAGAGGTTGGTCATAATTTTCCTTTCCTGTTTACCTTCAAGGCATGCTGCAAGGTAGATCTGTTTGGTGTGGCTGCAGCACAGGTTGTTTTGAGATAATGAATTAGCAGAGGGGATATTTAAGTTCTGATAAATGTTTCAGTTAATATCTGTCTGGGCACTCTGTCTCCTGGACAATTGCCTAAATGTCAAGTTCCGTGCAGTAAAACTTTTGAATTTTATGTTTGCTAAAAATGCATAACTGGCACATAATTTGCAAAGTGATGTTTAAGAGAGACTTGAAAATTATTTTTGTACCATACTTCCCTCTCTGGTCTTTTTAAAGCAGATGTTGGATTTCTTTTCCACAGGCACAGCTGAAAGGCCCCACTCAGGCCCAATGCACAGGAGTAACAGGGTCTCAGCAGATGTCAATTGCTAAGCAGGGCAGAGACTGGTGAAATCTAGGGGAACATGGAGGCAGCACAGTAAATACAAGAATGAGAAAACAGATGCACAAGTGCCCCAAAATTGTGGACACCAGGGGTAAGGTAGATGCTGTCACTTACTCAAGGGTTTGACTTAAGGAGCAGCCTGCTCTTGTACAGGAGTCCCAGCAAGGGAAGAGTTAAAAATATTAACAATATGGACAGTAGAAAAATACATTTGTACCTCTCAAGTATGGATGGCCATTAGCAAAATTCTTTGCTGTATTTTCCCCATCTGCTGCTGAAACACTGATGAGGTATTGCAGAAAGAGGTTCCTGCACATTCCCTAAACTCCAGGCACCACGAGTTTAGATCTGTTACCAAGCCCTGCAGACCTCAAGAGCAGCACAGCTGCTTTCTCCTTCCAACATAAAACTTAGTGAGAGATGAGCTCTGTGTGTGTGCATATACAGAATTTTGTTTATATGTAAATGCCTGAAAAAATTTGGAACTACAACTAGTGACATGCAGAACCCTGATGAAAAAGTAGCTGCTTCTGAAAAGTGGGTTTTGATGAATTTTGTATGATCTCTTTAAAGATTCTCTAATGCATATTTCAAAAGATGTTTCAATACTGTAAGTTTTAGATCAGCTCCTAACTGATAATTTAGGTTTTTCCAAGACTATTCTCCTGCGGTATCTACTTCCCAAACTGAGATTTAAATGTATGGTAGTTCTCAATGAAATCACAGGTTGAATATTAGATTACAGCATATAAAACATCACAAAGTCCTTTGTTAATGCTAAATTAAAACCTCAGCTAAGGGAAGCTTACTAAAAGTATCTGGGAATGCCAGAATTAGAGGCCTTTTGTGCTTAGCAGTTTTTCTTGTATGACTTGTTTCTAGTGCCTCTGTATAAAGAATGATCAAAAATTACCAATGCCTTTAGCTCCTATGATAGGCACAAACTGCAAAGAAATACATTATTTTTATATAAGATTCTTGCTTATGAAAATAATCCCAGACAATAAATAACTACAAAATTTAGCTATTGTATGGGTGTGCAGTCTTTAACCTCAAAATAACTACCAGATATTTTAGATAATTTAACATTGTTAGGTAAGCTCTGTACATTTTCCTGCTGTTAAACTCTGTGCTCATAGTTCAGTTTTTCCCTCCCTCAGCCCCCAGTGCTGTTTGTTCCCTGTCAACTCACTTCACCCCGATAGCAAGAGAGCAATTTCCTGCTGCCCCTGCTGCCCTGGCACTGGGAGCAAGGCTGGGAGGCTGCCTCAGCTGCCTGCACAATTAGAAGTTCTGCTTTTCCCTCGGGATGGGGACATGACCCCTCCTGTGAGGCCCTTGGAGGAATCCAGGTGGATGTTCCAGGATCAAAGCACAGCTCTGCCTCTGCCTGCCCACACCAGGACACGGCCACAGTGCAGCTGCTTGCTGCACAAAGCTCGGGTTCCAATTTCCACAAGCCCTCAGTTCTCACTCAGGCACCAAAACAAATCATTTCAGGGGGAGCTGAACTCCCTGGGAAAGAGCAGTAGATGAAGAAACCTTGCTGGGCACGTTAAAAGCTGTTGCACCACCTGAGGAACTGAAAGTGAAAGGGAAGTTAACACCACCACCACTGCCTTTTATCCAAGGCTTGGTTTGCTATCTTCCAATATGACAACAAACTGAACAAATATGAACAAAAAGTTCTGGCTAATGTAAAAAAAAAAAAAAAAAGCCATAAATTGATTTTACATTCTCCTAAGCCCATGTTTATTCACATCACTCTCTATTTCACTGTTCCCAAAGCCTTCATTCTCCAAAAGGCTGAAGCAAGAGCAGCAAGAGTGACACAGAGCTCAAGACCAAAGGCACCAGGGTGAGCCTGTCCCAGGGGGTGTCTGCAGCAGGGACCACCTCTGCAGCAGAGCTCTTGGCTCTGGCACCCACCCCCTTGCCCAGTGCATACACTTCAGAGCCATTGGCTGGATCTCAGGGGGAGAGCAGGATGTCCAGTGGAGAGCTGCAGGGCACAGAGAGAGCTCAGGTCCAACAGGACAGGGCTGCTCTACAGCAGAACCACTGTCAGTCTCTCAGCTCCCTAACAATCATGTCAGTCCCTGCAATTGTATGTTTTTAAAATAAGTGATAAGTGGTTTTAAAATAAGTCTATTTTCTCTGTCTTTTAACAAACTGATGCTGAGAATTTGTCAACTATTTTAATTCATGCTTTAATACGCACAAAATCAAGATCACAAGTAAATCATACATGAATGCAGAAACGTGTTTGTAAACCTTAGTCCCCCTGCCATGATAATTGCTTAATATCTGGCATTAATGATGTTTTTTCTAATGCCAGATAACTGACATTTAAACACATTTAGGCATTAACGTGCAGGCATTCATGCAGAGACAGGGGATTATTTAAACAGGAAGGAATACTGTTTTAAAGACAAATAAAATATTTGCTGTGCCCCTGCAAAGGACAATCTGACTTAATCAGGGTTACATATGTAATATGTTTTCATACTAGATTTTTATAGCTTTAGTATATGTATATTCAAAAAGTGAATAATTTTCAATTTAACATTGCAAATTTAATCTGTCCTTTAAAACTCCTGTAGAAAATCTAATACTGTTAATTTTAAATTACATTTGTTTAGTTTGCCTCCTTAGCTCGTAGGACACGAGTTAGAAAATACTTGCTCTTTTGAGATACAAGTGTTTAAAATTAAAAATAAAATGCTGAACCTGCTTATATTGGGCCTTAGTGTATTTTCTTAACCCCTGATCAACTTATGTCAATATTAAAAACTCATTCTCAAACTTGCCTTGTAACTAATAATCAATCTTTTCTGTCCAAATGACAGTGCCTGACTGTCTGCTGTATGGCAATGCATAGCTTGGGGTAACATTAATAAAGACCAAAGGGATGTGTGTGGGGCATTTCAGAGGGCTCAGAACAAAGGTATTCTCAGCTGGGGCTCCCTGACAAAGGAAAAATTGTGACCTTTGCAATTGGTCTCACAAAAATCACAGTCACAAGAATAATTTATTTTAATCTCATGCTCTATATGCCCATTTATTGCAGCAGACACCATGGCTCATATCACAGGTGTTGCATGCAACAAATGCAGGAGATAAAAAAAGATTAATCAATGATATTGGACTTTACTAAAAAAGAAACAAAAAACCAAATAAGGTGAGTTTTACTCTGTAGTTTTACTCAATTTACCCTCCTATTTCAAGCAATCAAAAATAGTTGTGTAAAAAAACATATAATGAAGTTGTAATAGTTTAAACCTTTTGACTTGACCATAGGACAATATTGCTAAGGGATTAGGACTGGTCTCTGTGAGAGCAACAGAAAAATCCCTAAAATGGAAGCAACAGAATGACCCAGCATAGATGGAATCAACAGGCATTTTTATCTTTATTTGGTTTAGACATGGACTTGGCTCTTAGTGCACAATATTTCAAAGAAAAGTCTCCAATGTCTCTGAAATAGTCTGGAGACTCGATTTGCCACAGAGCTAAAAGAAATAGCTCATCAGAGGCAGGGCCTGATTGTCTCAGAGATCTGGCACAGGCTCTGGCTCAGCCAGGGCAGGAAGCCCCAGCCACTTCCATCTCCCCATAGCATGAGGAGCCAGGCAGCAGAGGCACTGCACATTGTTCTCAGCTAACTCCACTGGAAGATAAGCTACTCTTAAGACTCAAAGCATTTTTTCATGGCACAATATGAACATTTAATATCTGAAACACTTATTTATTTTGAAACTGTAATACCCAATTGTTACAGCCCTGGGAGTGACTCATTTAAATTTCTTAATTATCGCAAGCAACTTTGTCAGTGAAATAACATTTTGAAGAGATTAACTTTTTTTTTTAAACAATAAAAGCTTTTTTGTCAGCCAGCAACTCCTTAAAGGGTTTCATCTGTTTTGCAATACTAAAATGCCAGAGCGACTCAATATTCACAGACAAAAATAAAATGTTTAAATAATGTGATGTTGTGACACTGACTTAAATTCCACATTTGCTTTTGAAACTACAATGGCAAGATTTGTGCATTCTGTGAAGTATCTACTAGACTTTTTTTTTTTAACTCACTGCATGCACAAACTGCTCAGGGAAAAGCAATACATTTATATTTGACTGTGGTAGTTTCTTTTGCACATTGATAAGCTACAAAACATTATGTTCCTCTAAAGTACTTTAACAACAAATAAAAACAGGAAATCTAATGTCTTTAATATTACCTCTACTATCATGTTTTCTAAATTTTGTTCAGATATTCAAGAAAGATAAATGCCTCATGGCTGGTACAGAGACAGCTTTATTTTAATTAACCAAGATATACATTTTCTGTTTTCAGAAAACAGAATTATGTTTCATCTCTTTCATCACTTCTCTAAGGGAGCCAGGGTTTCTCGACACTGAGGTTTGTTTATCTGCTTCCTTCTCTTTCTAGATATTCAGAGAGCTGAGCTGCTCTCTGCAAGGGCCAGGGGCTGGGAACAGCCTGCCCAGGGACCTGGCACCTCTGAGGGCACTGGGCACCCACCACTGCTGCCTTTCCCAACAGAACCTTCATTTTCTATTGAGGATTGGTTGACAGGTCCTTCCTTCTGGACAGCATGCAGCAGTGATTTGATACTTTCTAGGAAAGAGCAGAGCTTTGCATGGTGCTCACATGTTTTCAAACACACTTGTGCATTCACTGAGCACACACGACTGCAAGTATCAAAATTACTCATCTTTCGAACAGAAAACCAGCAGATTATGACTGCTCTTGAAAAATAAAAACATGTCTGATGGATGAGAGTGATTTTGTATTCCTGTCACAAAGAACAAAATACCAAAAAAACCCAAACCTTCAGTTTTTGGAAGTTTAAAGTGCTGAGGATAGACTTGACAGACTGTCATCAATTTGCTCCAGACGTGAAGGAAGAATGCCATAACTATGTCATTATGTTTCTGAAAGCATATCCAAAAAAGTACATTCATGCAACAGAGGAAGAAACGAGGAAAAACTCATCTATTTGCCTCCCTCACAGCAGGCTCAAACTGTAACCAACACAGGCACGCTTGTTCTAAAATAAAATAACTTTATATCACTATCTGGTGTTTCATTACACATGTATGAAATACCTGGAGATATGCACTCTAATATCCATATTTCATACAAATACACAGAAAAATGAACACATGTAAAAATACCTGAATAGCAATGAGATCAAATCTTGATTTAAAAGGTCATTTTTAAAGCCAAGAAATTCAAGGTTCTTAACAACATAATTCAATACATAAGAACTAGATCATAGGATGTGAAAAAAAAATTCAGACCATCGTGTAAGGACATAAATTGCATTCTCCTTCTTGCCTTTGACACATTCAGAAATCCATAACTCTACACCAGAAAATTCCAGGCAAATAACCTAACAGATCTGTATCACAGCTGCAGAAAAAAAATCTATTGGTAAACGTTCACATTTGAACTGGTTACAACAGTTTAACAAGTGACATTAAATTTTTATTACTGTTCATTATTCAATGCCATTCTGGATGGCCTCTTTGCTTTTACCAAATCCCTCACTCTTATGGTAATTCTCCAGCTAATTACATGTTTACCATATGGACTGGTGCTGCACAACCCCTTATTACCCCAGCTAGAATATATTGTTAATTGTAATTATATAAAGCTGCAATACTCAAACTGAGACATTCCATCATCTCACCTGTGCAGTGGAGACTAGAAAAATTCACAGAATAAATGCCCATAAGCAGCAAGTTTTTGGAAAAGAAAACAACAGATTCATTCCTTCTCTCTTGGAAAATGAGCAGGTCCAAACAGTCACAGAAATAACATTTCAAGCTGCTGCTTGAACTGATGCCACCATGACAGTTGGTCATTATGATTAATCTTGTGAGAAATACTGATTATTATTAAATACATGTACATATCCATGCATTCACACAACAGCGAGAGCGCCCAACAAAACACAGCAGCACCATCACAGGAGTTTGCATCAATTCTCATCTGCATTCCACTCTCCCTTTTCTCAGAAGTGACACCACAGTTAGGGGAATGATACTTGGAGCTGTTAGGAAATTGCCTGGATCCCTAACTGAGGAATGTTCTCTGGGGAAAAAACATTAAATACGTTATTCATTGCCAAAATACTAAAATCTACCAGGGACTTAAGCACAACACAGGAGCCCTACTGTGCTTAAAGGCCTGTTTATTGCTGTCATTAAGTCCTGAAAAGTGCCACCTTTTTTGTAGCTCGCTGGACTCGGTGGTCTGGCAACCAGACCACAAGGTTTCAATTCAGGCCATGAACATTCTGCCAGGAGAATGGCTGTGCCCAGTGACTAAACTTCTATTCACTGCCACAGAAATCCAAGGAGAAAAGGTCAAAACCACATTTCCCTATTAAAGGGACTTCCAAATTTTTCTGGTTTTATGGATCCTCAGTTAAAAGCAAACCTGTTCAGTTTACTGTGCTATGAATTCCTTTTCAGCTGATTGGTATGTTATGGAACAACTGTGAATGTGTGGACAATTATTTTCTGTGATGATATTCACTAGGCTCTGACACTCCTATTTGGGTAGGATTTATATCTGATAGACAAAAATAAAATAGGTCGAGCTTGCAGATGGTTAAGTAACTGAATTTATAAAGCTGACTGAGCAAAATGCCTCTTCAGAGTTTTCACTTTTAAATCTTGTTACTGCTCATTGGTGAGGATTTGCAAACACTGTGCCTGTCAAGCTTCCTGATCAGTGATAGCTTTGAAACTGAGCTAGAGCAGCATGGAGAAAAAGCCAAAACTGGATTTAGTCTCATTTCAACAACCATTTTAAACCTGTTCTCACTCAAAGAAATAAAAGTTATGATATTTTCATGCTTTCAGTTTACTGCATGTCTTTAGCAATAACCTCTGCCTGAAAAATAAAAATCTCCAAAGTGAGTACAGAAGGAAAATGTCCCAATTTTTTTCCCTTTTAATTTCTGGGAATTGTTTTGGGACTACATTTTCACTGACAATCAAGAGTGCTGAATCACATATCTGAATTTGGGGAATCATTACATGCATGATTTTCTATAACATAGCCAGCCCTAAAATTTGCTGGTTTCACAGCAAACTGTTTAGACAGGCATTACAGCTTGATTCACTTCTCTCTCTTCTCCTCACATTGCCAGAATTACTGAACATGTCTCTGACACAATCTTTAATACAAAGTGACTTGACAGAATTAAATCTAGCATCATCAATTCCAAGATAAAAAGTATAGGAGGATGTGAATGAGCAAATATACACGTTCACTTGTAAAATCAGCACATTTTGCAGAAATGATAATTAGGATGAAGAATATTACCTCAGAGAACTCCACCTTATCCTTACATTTGTGAGATCAAGAAAATAAAGTTCCTCAGTGAAGAGCAGGGGTTTAAGGATACAGCACTACTTGCATACCTTAATGAAACAAGAGGATTCTTGAGTATGAGAAAATTCTTAGGATACAACCATTGCAGTGAAAGAAATGCTATGAAGCTGTTATTTTTCTGTGCAAAATTTTTCTTCTATTTCCCCTGTTCTCTCAAAGAAGTGATGGAGACTTATCTCCAGCTATAGGCTCATCCTCCTTCGGGGGTACTGGCGGAAGGGTGAGCATTTTGCTTTTCTTTGAAGTGCAAGCACACACTGGAGATGAAAGCAACTGCATTATTGTCTTTGATGTTTTTGATACTGAATTTCTCGTTTGATTTTTCTTTGTAGACATTTGGAAAGTAGATTTGCTTCCTCAATCAACCTTACCCTAAATCCTCAATAGGTACTTATCCCCTTAAATATCTGAAATTGATATCACTATATTTAAAAGTTCGAGTTTGGAATACTTTAATAAATGCAATAAATTCTAAAACATGCCACAGCCTCTTTATTTGTACTGACTCCTTAATCTCACCATGTGCTATATAAAGAGAAGAAGCAAAGGAAATCCTTATAACTTATGTGACACACCACAAAGACAATGTGCTTGAAATAAAAAAGCATTATGCAGAGCAACCCTTTATGCACTGCCCTTAATATTATCAATAGTGTTCTCATTAGGCAAAAATTTTTAGAAGCCAAAAAAAATCCCAAGAAAACCCAAAACCAAACCAAACAAAGAGCCAAAAAGCAAACCCCAAAAAGTTGTTCTTCCCAGCAGTAAAGATTAAAAATCTAAATCCTTCAAAAATATATCTAAGCCTCCAAGTGCATTGCTTAGATGAGTAAGGATTCTGTGAATGATGGGTTCTCCAGGAGTACATGACAGGAAAATCATGAAACAAAGGGCAGCTGTAGGGACAGCAGATGGGATAAGGATTTATATGATATGACCATTTACAGAGAAGTTTATCTGGCTAGCTCTTTTAAAAATCAAAATGTTACGCTTCGGGAGCCAGGTATAAAAAGGCATGGGAGGTGTTGGTGGTACAATATTCAAGCATACTAGTTTCAGCTTTGCTTCCCATAGGTATATTCTATTTTACATACATTTGGAAAGGTAACTGAATTTGAAAACAGAGTAGGTATTGTTTCTTTCAAAAGGTATTTTATTTTTTTCTTGCACATGATTGTATCATAATAGAAGTGGCTGAAATGTTCCATATGATTTATCTCCTAGTCCAGTTTACTATTGGGCAGATACATTCTTCCAGACAGAAAATGCACATCCACCTGTAATCACACCTGGCTGAGCAAGGCCTGCCAAGACAGTTGGCATCATCTCTTTTGCTCCTCCTTCAGAACAGAGTATACTCAGTAAGCAGGACAGGTAAACTCCAGTCTGCTTTACCTTACTGACTTAAATCTGAAGGTGCAGAGAGGGACATCACTTATAGAGCAGTGGGAAAAAGAAAAAAAAATTAAAGCAAGTTGAAAATATCAACACAGCCATAGCAAGAGTTGGCAAACAGATTTTTTTGTTATGAAATACCCTACAGAATTGTTTAGTACTTCTAAGTAGCAAGGCCTGGGCTGCATGTGTTTTAAAAGCTCTTAGGATAACTGGGAAGCAACATAACACTGAGGGATGTTTTCTTCTTTTAGGATAGGGTATCTTCAAATTAGAGATGTCTCAAGTCAAACTCTGCCTCTCTGGTATGAGGCAGGGGCACTGGGCTAGATGAAGAAACTGATACTTCATCTTTAGAATGAAAAACATTCCCACAGGGAACTGCCAACTGTTATTTTTGTTGAAAATACTTGTCCTTTCCAAACTGCACGGGTCTTCTTGAGGAGCTTTTCAACCTCACTAACAGCTAGGTTAGCTCCTTACAAATAAAGTTAATTGTATCTGACAGTATTTACAGGCAGTTCCTACATCTGTATTGTGCTTGGTTTGGTTATGGCACTAAAGATGACACAATTTCTTGTCTCTTTGCACACCTTGCTCCTCACAAGTAGGTGTAATTCAAGATGGGTTAACATCAAAATCTCAGCATTAAAATCGTCCTACAGAGGTTCTGTCCCACTGGGTCTGTAAATTTCAGTCAGCAGTGGCCTCAGTCTGGCTGGATCAGACACATTTGAAGTCCACTACCAGTAAAAACACCAGACATCATCATCCCAAAAGCTTCTGTCACCTCTGAGAGTTGCCTTGCTCCAAATCCAAACTCACTTCCCTGGCAGGACAGCAGGAAATCAACAGCTTCCATCAGGGAGCTGCAGCTCCTTTCCACAGCAGCACAGCCTTCCTCAATCAGCTGCTCAGACACAGAAGAGCTGGGCAATATCTTCAAATAATTTTGGGCACAATGGAGGAATTGTTGGTAATAATCCCAGAGTACTTGCACAGAGGAAACTCTGATCCCTTGCAGAGAGCAGGAATCCTGTGCAGAGTGCATGAGGAACTAGCACAAATTCCTCTGCACCAAATAGCAGCTTACCCAGAGAATTAATAGTTTGTCATCCTGGACCAAATGGAGATAAAGGAGAAGCTAGTTCTTAAACACAACTAGATAGATGTGTAGAGAGGAAAACACTGCCAAAGGAATTGAGACAAGACAAGCAGACTAGTGCAATTTATCAAGTAAGAATACAATTGCTGAATTTGCTTGGCTGTAGCACTTGGAGCAGGATGCAAAGGTAAGCACATCTGCTGCTCCACCCATGAACACCCCCTGTGTACAGCAGGACGTTCAGCACTGTCACTCCAGGTGCTGAACTCTGCAGCTGAGCTTGGAGATGGCACAAAGCTGTCTCTGACCAGTTTTATGTTCTCAGGTATCATAGGTTTGGATCAGCAAGAAGGAAGGTCAAAGTGCTGCTGTTACCACAGATAGTTTTCCTACCTCTTCTGGCATGTAAACCAATTATCCAGGCTGCCCTACAGCTCTTACTCCATTTAGCAGCAAGAACTAAGGAGAAATGCTAGTTTCATGTGACATGTTGAAATCATCTTCCCTGCAGCAGTCCATAGGACAAAAATATGCTACCTCTTATTGCCATAATTCACTATCTTTCCAGGGTCAAATGCAAAATTATGTGGCTTTACTGAGGAGCTGTCCCTTGAATGTTCTCACATAAAACATATATAAAAGATTCCTATAAAAACCAGTGTAAGATATGTGGTTTACAGGACAACTTTTTCCTGCTTATTTATAGAAAAAAAAAGTGCAGTTTGCTTCTTTATCTTTTTTATTCTTAAAAGCTGCAGTATTTCAGATTACAGTTATAAATACATATTCCTAAGACAACAGATATGCAATTATTGGCCCTTCCAAGAAACAAAATGGGATAAATTTAAACACCCTTTTCTGGAGACAAGACTTCCTCTTTTACCTTGAATCTGCCCATATAAATATTTACCTGCCATTTCTGGATGCATTTCTAAACTACCATGCTGCAAACACACAGCCATAAAAATATTTTTTCACCACTCCTTGCATATACAAATTATAAGGATGGTTCTTACCATTTCTCATTACACATTCAATAACCAAAGAACTTTTGTTAATTTTCAATACTTCACCCTGCATTCTACTCTAAACTGGGTGAACCTTTGAACTCTGTAATTAATATTACTCATATTTGCTAAGAAATTATTTGATCTCTGACTGCAAGTCACAACAATGTTAGTTAATTCTCTCACTTTACATAAAGTCTGCTCCTTTTAAAGTAAGAGGATAAAACTTTAATATCCTGCAGAACATGGGAATTTCCTACCTGGGGAAAAGAATAAAATCACATTTTGAACTTAGATATTTTCAATGGTGATGAGAGGATGTAGATGACATTGGGTCTATATTTAACACATTTCTTGTCTCCAATAATTTGTGTTCTTCGTTGGTGTCAGGACAAAGACATCATCCATTCAACACAAGCACCACTGGCTAAGCTGGAGCATGGGAAGGAAACATTCTGTTTCCAGGGTCAGGAGGGGCTGAGGATGTTGCAGCAAAAGTCCTTGCTGTCTCCCTCCTGCCCATCATGAGAGCTGCTACCCAGCAGAACCAAAGATGGGAGTGCAACACCTCTCCATCAGTCAAACAACAGACTTGAGCTCCAAATGGTGAGGAAGCTGCTCCAGCTCCCTGGGCTGACCCTGCACTGCGAGGGGCTGGGGAGCACCTCCATCAGTGCAGCCCTCAGACGGATTATAGGGGAGCTTTTATTATGCTGGTGGGAACTAATACACTGGGCAGATGTAGAAAAAAATGTTATGTTTGCAAACAAAGGTTTCCATTCTCTTCTTAAAGAATGAGCAGGCAGCTCCCACTTTCTAAATTAAGCATGCACCACAATGGCAAAACACTCAGTGCCCACACTGGTTTGAAATGGCAACCTACCATGTTTAAAAAACAGACTTTAAAAACCTGAAACCAACCCACAAGGTATAGCACCACACTAATTTTTATTTTATATTAGAGAAGCTATGCTTTAAAAGCTGAGCAGCAATTAATTAAGAAAACTGCAACCTAAACGTCCAAGACATATGGACCACTCCAGTATTCAGCTCAGCCTCCCAACGAGCACTGATTACAAACTCATTTCAGTTACTATTTTCTGACAGCTACTGAAGAAAATAGAGCTGCATGACAATTTTTTTTCTAAGATATGAAATAGTAAACAAAGTATGTTACACGACACAGTAAATTAATGTTATTAGTGAAGGCAATCTGCCAAAATCTGGCAGAAATAGCTGACAAAGTAGATCACAGAACAGTTGGGGTTGCAAGGGACCTCTGAAGATCATCTGGAGTCCAAGTGACCTGCTAAATACACATGTAAAAACACAACTGAATAAACTGTGATAGTAAAAAATTAAAAAGGCGACCAAAGGAGAATAAAAGAAGTTTCTTTTATAAGTCATTTATACAAGAAAATATTTTTAATGTAGGAACAATTAGTTAATGCCCTGGAGAGCAGTCTATGTATACTATCTGACAAATGGATTAATGGTATTCCCCTAGCTGACAAAAAATGGCTTTCTATGTGTCTGACTATTCCCCCTGCCTTTCTCTTGTCCCTCTTTAGTCCTGATAGAGCATGTCAAGTTCTTGATTCTTTCTGGACTAATTAAACTCCTGGTTTGGTGCAGACCTGAAAATAACAGTCTGGCTCAGACCTTCTTCCTAATTAAAATCTGTGTTTAGAAAAGAAAATGTATTTTTCCACACTTTTGTTTTTATATTCTGGCCAAATTGCTTTGCTATGCAGCTTGCAGAGATTTAAATTTCTTTATGAATTTTCTATTTTTTTTTTTTGTAGAAAAGAAAAACGTTTAAAAAAGGTAAGGGAATTTCACATTTCACGTTTTTTCTTCTCCAAGGTTGTTCAACCTTGAGACAATACAAGAACTGCATTGGTTGCTTTGAAAAATCATTACTTGAATCTAAGAGACCTCAACTGTCCTAAGTTTGAAAACGAAGATCCCTAATTGAAAAGAAGCTGAATAGACATTTTTGATAAGTAGTATTTACTTCATTAGTTTAGGGATTTTTTCTTTGACAAAAAAAAAGTGTTTTTTCCACAGAAAAGCTATCAGAGGGCATGAAAAAGCTTCTAAAAGTTTCTTGAAGCAACAAGCCAGTCTGGTGAAGCTATTTAAACCATTTCACTAAGAGAAAAAAACCCCACAATAAACAAAAGAATTCTTACAGAGCTGCCTCTCTGTGGATTTGTTAAGCCCCTTGAGTTTTCTGTTAAAACCTTTAACCAAACAAAATTGTTTCTGATTATGGAGGTCCTGGTTTTTCCAACTTACCCCAGAAAAGGCTCTTCTTGTCTTTTAAAAGCACTGGAGACTGGAAGCAGAAGCAACTGTGGCTTGTGGCAGGAGCCTGGAAGATGCCCGAGGCAGAGGAAGGACCTCGGAGTTGGAGTGGTAGAGAGGCAAAAGGGGAGAGCTGCAGCTGGGGGAGAGGTAGGAGAGCCAACTCCACAAATCCCACAAGAACACAGGGAAAGGGTCTTGGTTTCCATGCCTGGAAAACAAGGCTGGCTCAGTCTGCTGCTCCTTGCTGTTTGCCACAGCAAGCACCCAGCAGTCACCAAAGAGTCCCCAAACCACACAGGGTGCCAGCACCACCTGGACACACACCTTGATTCCAAGTTTGGGAATGCTGTTGGTGCCTCCAGCTGCCACTCAGCATTTCCATGATCCCCTTTCCTGCAGGAACTCCCCAGAAACTCAACCATTCCCTCAGCACAAACTTCCCATCCCTACCTACAACTCTCTCTCCTGGTCTGTAGACCCTGGCCAGCCCCTGCCAGGCCACAGGGACACACTGATGTCACTTTAGGGCAGGGACTCACCCTGCCATTTCCTCACTGTTTGACTACTTACAGCAGTCACTCTCCAGCACATTACTGACTCCACTCCAAACATTCCATGGGATTAGAGACATCTGTGGAATGGTGTCAACATGCAAAGGAACAGAAGAAATCTTTCCTCTTCAAACAGACACCACTTGTGCTTAACATCAAACAATAAATAGAAAGCTGAACCCTCTAAGCAGGTGATGAGTAACTCATGCTGGCCTTTAGCAAGCTGGCATTAAACACTATCATTATAATTGGAACAGAATAGAAGCAATTGATAGAAGTGATTTGTTTCTGTGCTCTTTTTTTAAAGATATGAAAATTAGAAGTTAACACAATTGTTCATTATGAACAAATCACAAACTATCATGCATTAATATATTACAGCTACTCTGAAACAAACCAAGTAATTTAACATTAAGAAACACCTCTACAATGAAGTATTTATTTTTAATCCATTAAACCAGGCTATTTCCTTTTCCTATTTTATTCCACCCATTCCTTTGTACACCTTAGCAATATTTACACTTGCATTCTGCAGAAACTTCCTCTCTAGCATATCTAAATAGATTTAATTTCTTCAGCTGCTGGACAGCTATAAGATCCTTTTTCACCACACTAAACAAACAAGAAATCTCTTCCCCCAGCAAGTCCTGGATAATTGCCAGCAGAGGTGTTAAGAGATGAGCAGCTATGCAAGTGGCTTTTCCAGTGGGACAGACACTTGCCTTGCCACTCCAAATCAGAGTAACACTCCTTTGCATTTGCCAGAGAGCTGCTCATCTCTGTGTTCCATAACCTCTTAATCTGTAACACACAGGGTATTCTAAGCAGTTTAAAAAGAGATCACTTGCACTAAACCAGATCTTTGTACTCAAATAGATTAGGGAGAGCAAACATAAAAAGCTCTGCTGTCAACTGTCAGGGAGTGATAACATGTGCCATGTGGGAAAGGCTGCTTCAGCCTATCCTGGTGAAGGAGACCTGTCCACAGTGTGAAGTGCTCAGAATGGAACACAGCTCTCTGAGGAAATTTTTCACTTTCTGGAAGAATGATGGATGTGTAAAAAGGTACTTGAAGAGTTAATACAAGCAGCCCTAACTGCACCTGGTAGATGACTATGAGGAGTTAGTTAATGTGAGGTTTCATTTTCTTTTTAAACTTCCTTTTCTTGGCAAGAGATTTCTTAAACAGCTGGTTTTTAGCATTTTAAAACCAATAATTTTTACATATTTGTTTTAAAAAGTGAATATAGTTTTAGCTGAACAAAATATTTCTTAAAAAATAATTTCTGGCTCAATTATTGCTCAAGTTATTATTCTGCCTTTCTAGACTCCCTATCCCTGCCTGTGCTGCACAGTGACAGTGTGGGAACCAGCTTAATCTCAGCTCCATGGAGGGGAAGCAAAGCAGAGTTGGAAATAAATGAAATTTCTAGCTGTGCAAGAGGTGGGCTGGCCCACTCATGCTTATCATACAAATAAAATTTTGCTTGGACTAAAAGACAGACAGCAAAGAGAAAAGTAGAGAAAGATTAAAAAAAAAAAGTCCATTAAGAGGAATGTGCTGAGATCCTGGGCGTGGAGCCAAACCCAAAGCATCCTGCAGCATGGAGCCCAGCTCACCTAGGAGCAGTGAGAAAGGGAATAATCTCCACAAATGCAGGGACTGGCACAAGATCAAACTCCTGTGATGAAACTCTGCCTTCAAGGTACAGAACAGGAACGGGGTAAGAAACCCAAACTGCAGGTCATCTGGAATATCACAGGAGTTCTTCCCAAGAACAATGACAGGATGATTTTCCATGCATCTCACAGGAGCTCAGCTTGCCCTGAATGAGCTGTCACAGCCAAACATCAGCGTTTCAGTTGCAGTTCCACCTCCAAAAATGGTGTTTGTACAACCTTTGTGGAAGCTCTGAGGCTTCCCAAACGAGAGAGGGAAAAGCACAGGTGAGACATCCAGCAGCTCTCTCCAGCCTGACTCAGCAGATGGATCTGTGCCTCCTGCTCCCCTGCTGACCTGGCTGGAGGGATCCCAGAGCCTGAGAGCAGAGAGGAACAACCCCCGGGTCAGGAACAGCCTCTGCCTGCCCAGGCACCCACAGGGACACCTGGCCTCACCTGATCCCTCCTACCAGCACGTGGCTGCCTCACCCCTCTGCACGCTCAAGTTTACACCAAGATCACTGGAAAATGTTGTTATAAGCATAAGGTACCAGAGAAAAGAGAGGCTAAGTCCTGGATCTTAGTCTGGGTGAATGTACTCATCTAACAGTCAAACCACCCAGCTTCACCTGAGTGTCCCAAATATTTAATCTTCCTATGTATGTCAATGTGTGAGGTAGAAATAAATATTTTTTCCCCCAGACCACCTATTTGATTGTTGGAAAATCAGTTACAACTAATATGACATAAACCTGATTCATCAAACCTTTTTACCAGTAAATTTCAAGAATCCCTTTTCAAGTGATTTCAAAGTAAGTAAGCATTTCTTTGGCAAAGTTTGTTTCCATAAGTCCAAAACACCAAAAAAAAAAAAAAAAAAGAAGTGTTCAGAGACCTTAAGGAGAGTTTTCCAACTGTGAAGTCGAGTACTTTGGATTAAAATGGTATCTGGAGCAAAGTTAAGTAATACTTCTGGGGTTAAATGCTGCAGTTACTAAGCAGAGCAACCAGGAAAAAAGCCAAGTTTGGCTGATTTCCCCAAATACATCACTCTGACCATCTGTGAGAGGTAATGTTCTCTTAAGAGAAGAAACAATTATTGAAAAATAGGTTGTGAGATTGTCTTGATACTTATTTTGTTGTTGTTCAATTAACTCTTCATTTATAGTCTTCCCAAAGCACAAAAACTCCCTGATGAACATGAACACTGCTGGTTCTGTTAAAACTTGGATTTTTGTTCTGATGGGAGCATGCACACAGTGCAACAGGGGAAGCTCCTCTAACACATTATGGTTCCAAGTTCTTTGTGCATCTTTCCACCCCACAGTGTTTTGTCAGTTTTGTAACCAGAGCCCTGGCTGCAAGTTTTTAACAAGCCGAGGATGCCCACCCTTTGATATCATCCATGCCTGGGTGCATAGCCACGGGTGCCTGCAGCTGCCTCATTGTGCAAACTGAAAAAGGAAATTCTCCTTCAGAAAAAACCCTCAGAACCCAAGGAGCTCCTGATTGTCCATCTGTAAACCTGGCCTTGCATCTCCTGGAAGCTGTGGCAGAAACCAGAAGCACACTTACTGATATTAAGCATTGTGTTGTTATTATGGCATCTAGCAGGGCTTATTCCAGTTACTCTTTGCATTATTCTAGGGTCACAAATCACTGATCCTGAATGGCTGAGCCTTATTACTTCCCAACTGCTCTCATCTGCTGGGGAGCCCTCGGGGACATGTCCCATCCCTAAAGCAGCCCTAATTTGCAAGGATCACTGAATAGACTCCTAGCTGGCCTTGCTATTGAGCACAGAGCTGCAGAAATTCACCACTGAGGCTCCGTTCTCTCACAAGTCATTCAATCATTAACACAAAAAAGATGTTAAAGAATTTTGAGCAAATCATACAATCTTTTTTGCTTCTCAGCTCAGATCTGATCTTCCTGCTGCATGTGATCTCCTTAATGCAGCATTTTCAGGGGCAAGCCAGAAATAATTTTCTAACTATTTTTCAAAAAAAGTCCAAAACATGGTGGCTTTAAAAATTCTCCAAGCTGCAGAAGCTTATCTGTCTCCACTCAGGCACACTTCTGTTGCCCTTTAGCACCACACACAATGTTATGATTAGTTTATCTCTCTTTACATACCACAGCATAGTTACTCTAAAATAACTTCAGAAAAAAGAGAAAATACTTATTCAAATATATTTTTGCTATGATGCAGAATGCTACAAAGAGAGCAAGGACTGGAGAATTAAGCACATGAATCTAAGCATTACTTCTAATGCAGACAGCAGAAGATACAATTGCACGGCCTGAGGCTCAAATATTATTATCCTCTGAGATACAGACATTAAAAGTAATTGCCAGGAAAATTGTTCTTCATCAATTACTTAAAATACATTGGAGTTGAACAGTCCTTGCTATTTCTTCCAGGGAAACTACAAAGGTAAAGATATTTGTAAAGCATCTTTGCTTTTTCCTGCTCTTGTTCAGGGTTTGGGGTTTTTTTTGGATACTCATTGGTAAATTACAATTTGAACACTGACATTTTTTTATATTATTTTCAAACACATTCTTGGCTTTCCCTTTATCTGTATCTCCGTGTTGCACTACAAATGATCAGAAATAACCAAGCTTATTCATATTTTAGATGTAAAAATATCATTTAAATGATAGTAATTTTTGTAATTATGGACTATGTGTTGAAGGTCTGACACGCATCATATTTGAATTCCACCAGGTGAATTCTGAGCCATGAATTCCAAAAATTTACATTATTGTGCATGGGAAGGCTTGTCAGCTATGATGTAGTCACTAATCACTGAATTCATTGACAGAAGTTGGTTATAATGATTGCAGGGAAATGAGATTAACTTGTTGGATGTGTATAAGTGTTCTCTAAAAACTCTGGTTAAGTATCTTCTTTATGATATATTCCCTGAATGAAATGGGAAGATATTTAATTCCCTTTACCCACTTCAATCTTTGCCTTTTATTACCAATTATTTACACATATCTCCAACTCCCAAGAAATCTGAAAAAATAATTTGGACATTAGAACCAATACAGAGTTTGGGAATAACAACTTTCAACTACGGATAGGTCAATTAATTTGTTTTGAGGGGGAAAAAAAACAAAAACAACCTCCCACAGAAATTTGAAATTGAATCACGTAATGTCCTGGATTCAAAGTTTATATAAAGTCAGGCAACAAAATTAAAAAAAAATAAGGTTTTCACTCCTATTAAAAAACTCACTTTCTTTCCTTTTTTGGGCACACTTGAACTGCAGTCTCTGGAGACACTTGCCTGACCCAAAGCTGAACAACTGCCAAGACAGTGACACAGAACTGCGTGGATAAAAGGGATTGAACATGAAAAGACTGACTCAAAACAACCATGAAATGGAAGCATTTTTGCTTTTACTGTCATAAAATAACTCTTATTTCATAGAGCACCTCAGGAGATGGTGACAGGGAAGGGAAGCAGGGCAGCAGCTGACATGGATTTGTGCCCCCACCTCCCCAGCAGTGAGGAGAAGCACAGGCAGTGGCAGTGCCCAACACAGCAGTTACAACTTGGGCAGTTATAAATGCCAAAACTTCAGCAAAATCAAAGTGAAAGCAATTAAGTGGAACTTCCAGGTTAAAAAAAAACATCCTGGACCTCCCTCATCAGGTTCCTGTAGAATTCAAGTATTGGGGGTTTTCTGCCTTCCTTCCCTGCTCTGTTATTCAGGGTAGTCTGCAGGTACAAAACTAATGTTCATTACACTTTGCATTTACCATTATATAAATTCTAAGGAAGCTGTTAGAGAAAGCTTCACTTGAACTTAAAATACATTGTCCCAGAAAGCTTTGTTCACCTGTAGAGATTCCTTGAATATTTCCAGTTTGTGCTACCTCTTATTTTGTCTACTACATCCAAATTTTTTTCCTATTCTACTAGAGTATAGTATTCCATACATTACACCCATAGATAGGACTCTATAAAGCTCTTTTGATGAGAACTGGTCCATAAACAACATAGCAGATGACTTGATCTTCTCACAGTTTTTAACCATTTCTTTATTTGCACAGTTTTAAGCAGTAAATTTCAGCTGTTATCAACATTTTTACTATGAACTTAAAATAATCTGTTAGCCTCCTTGAACACATTTTGTAATATTTTCTTCTTGTATTTATTCTGCAAATTCATAAGCTGCATGTTTCCCTCTGCAATGGCATGAAGCTGGCATTTTTAACCAGAGTGGGATTAAATTTTCTGTGTGATCATAAGGCATGAAAGCTTTACCACACAAGACAGTCCCCTGCGACCTCAGCTACAGAAATGGAATAACTTTCAGCACGCTCTTCCCAAGAATCCTCTCTCTGTTCCCCTTCAGGTCCCTTCTCTTTTAGTTTTATTAATAATGCCAACTACTTTACGCCTTGCTGGATCATTATTTGGTTCTCTGAATGTTGATGAAGTTGCAAAGGTAACAGAAGAAAAATCAAAGCAAGCCTAAAAATTCAGAATTGGATTTGAACTACTGTAAGCATAACAAAAGCAGCTTTAAAGTCAAATCACAGTGAGGAGCAGTTTCTTTAGAAAAAGAGGAACATTAACCTTTAATTATTTCTCACACCACTCAACTCATACAAAAAGTATGGAAAAAAATCTAAATATTTTCTCATCTACATTTCTATCACTATTTCTCCGTACCTAGCATTTCAGTTTTATTTTATCTTTCAAATAAGAGGTACTAAGCCACTTTTCCATCTTCTGAATTCTAGACCTAGAATTTAAAGTGTACCTTCTCATTTCATTTATTACAAGCTAAACTAACTAAGGTCTCTATTCTCTTGCAACACCCACTGTGCTCCAGACATCCAATTCTCTTGGAACTCTCCCATCTTCCCTAATTATTTTGCTGAGGGAAGGTAAAATTTCGTTGCTTCTCAAACTCTAAAATAATAATCTCAGAGGATACAGCCCAGCATTAGAGAAAAAAAAAAAAGACATTTTTTGGCAAAAACCTAGAACTCCACTTACTGTAAAATAATAACTAATTCTGGTTTGTAAGAGAATAAAAAAAAAAAAAATACAAGCATCATATCCTACCTGCAGTTCTTTCAGCCTCACCAGTCTAAAAAGGTGCAGAATGTCAGCATGTGGTGTGGGCATAAATATAAGACTACAAAAGAGCAAAGTCCTGCTTTTTCTATAGCCACCCTCCTGCTCCACAATCATCTGCCTCCTACTCCCCTAATTAAATTCTTAGACAAGAAACAGAAGTGGATGGGATTGCACACCACAGTCTGGGTGTGCTGCACTCAAGACTTGCTACTAAAAACACAACTGAGCAGCCCAAAGGGCACCAACTTCTTTTTTGGTAAAACACCACAAATATTTATTTCTTACAAGTGGAGGGAAGGAAGGAGGGATGGGAAATGATATTGAGTGTTTCTGTGGTTCTTCAACAATGAAAAACTTATCCCAGGAACTCTCACATGCGTTAGTAATAATAGACTAAGCATGTCCAATATTCTCAGCAGAGCAGATTTTGATCATGGAGGAAAATATGTTATGACCACAGGACTCCTTCCATGTAAAGTGTGTGATGATGAGCTGTGGTTTGTGTGGATTCCTGGGTTATTTTTGCTTCATTTTCTCCATGTGAGAAAGGGCTATTTGAAATTACTATCTGCATGTATGGAGTTCATATAAAATTTAGCTCTTACAACAGGAAAAAAAATTAAAAAGTAGAAAGAAATTAGGCCCCAGTTATGGTCTATTGGTAAAATTAGGTTCATTGGTAGGGATGTCAAAAAGCCATCTACCAATCAAACCAAGTAACAGAAGGGTTAGGGGTGCTAAGTAATTAACCATGAGAGGGCAATAATTATTTATTGTTTCTAATGTCCCAGGTGTGCCCGCTGGGTGCCTGTAGAACATTCCAGCAGTGCTCTCCTGAAAGCAGCAGAGCCCTACCCATGCAGGCAGTTCCAGGTGCCCAGGGCTGCAGTGGGACATGCACTGCCCCACCAGAACCCAGTGGGCAGGCACAGACCAAGTCACAAATGAGCACATGAGAAGTTAAAGGAGGGAGAGCTATCAAAGATAAACACATGATAATTATTTTATTGCCTCCATCCTGTCAGAACATGTTTGGTTTTATATACCCATAAAGCAGGCTTCTGCCCTCAGAACAGCTCTGTTGTGAGAGATTAGTATCTGTCAACTAAATTTTAAAGAGGGCTGTGGTTTAAGCTGGCAGGCAGACAGAGCACCACAGAGCCATTCACTCCCTCCCTGCAGGGAGAAGGGAGAGAGAACCAGAAAAAAAGGCAAAACGTGGGGGTCAAGATAAAGACAGTTGAATAGGACAGAAGAGGAAGGGAAAACAGTAATAATGACAGGAGTAAATCCAAACCAAATGATGCACAGTGGGATTGCTCACCACCCTCTGAGCATGCCCTGATCAGTGGGTCACCACCCCAGGCCAGCTCTCCCCAGTTTTACTGCTCAGCAGGACACTGTGGAAGATGTCTGGAGCATCCCTGGGGCGAGCTGAGGCCAGCTGTCCCAGCTGTGTCCCCTCCCAGCTCCCTGGCTGGGCAGCAGGAGAAGCAGAGGAGTCCCTGCCCGTGCCCAGCAGCAGCAGCTCCAACAGCCCTGTGTTACCAATGATGCTCACAGGCAGAGCTCAGCACTGCACAATCCAGAGCACTGCACCAGCTACCAGCAAGGAAATTAACCCTACCCAGGCTGAACAGCACAAGGAATAGCCAACAAACCCTGCTTTGAAACAATTACAGATCAATTACTGTCATTTTTTAAACAACCAGACACAAACAATGCTAAGCCCAAAGGCTTTAAATCAACTTGTTCACCACAGTCAAAAGATCTCAGAGAAGCAAGTCCAGCATCTCTGGAAGAACATGACAAGAGATAAGAAGATGCATTCTGGATTACTTTTCCCCTTGTTTTAATTGTCACTTTAATGCAAATACTCCACAAATCAAGCAGTGTACTGAATTATCGGAGTGATAATATATTCAAATATTTGACATTTACATTAATTGGAGATAATGAAGAAAATATTTTTTGTTCATTGGATGAGACTAAATGGGCTGGAAATTCAAATGAATAAAACATCATTACAACATCCACTGTACACCTGTTCACTGCTCTATTAACAGCTCGATATTTTTATTAGGTGCATGCACAGCAATACAAGGACAAATGACCATTTCCACACTCACAGGATAGAAGTAAGCACCCAGAGCTCAGTGTGTGAGGTCACTTAAACCACAGAGCTCGGACAAGTGCTTAACTAGACCCAAAAAGCTTCCACTTAGTCTTGACTTCTAATTTTATAAATTATTTACAGTTTAGTAGGTGCAAAGCTAGTGGAAAATGCCTTTTCTGGCAGCTTGATTGACAGGATAATTATACTGTGGTTTTGTTTTTAGCACTGTTATGCAGAATCATAATGCTATAAAAAAAATGTGAATGTTATGAGCTTTTAACTTTGACAAGGTCATGCTGAAGCCTACCAAACAGATGTCATGAAAAGCCACTGCTGTCATTAGGCAGGCCCTGTAAGTACTGCTGCACCTCCCCAGTTGTATTTTAGTAAGACTAAATAGATAAATTTTAAGATTGAACAGTTAAAACCAAAACAATCAGAAGAAGCAATACAGATATTTATTTTTCTCATTAATATTATTTCTTTTGAGGAAGTGCCTAGAAACACTAGCAACAGGTTACATTCCTCTGTATGTATGTGAGACTCTGAATTTCAGTCAGTTAATGCCTGGCAGGAATTTCTATAGACTTTCAGCTCCAAACCAGCAAAATCTAATAAAAATGAGATAGCCCTACAGAACTTACCTTTTCAAATACATTTGCTCTATGGTTTAGGAGGATTCCTGATTATTACAGACTTCAGTGAGAGAGATGAACATTTGGATGAGTAAATCACACTGCAGCCTCGTGTCCACGTCTTTATTCATCCCTGTTGCTGTTCACCCCTGCCAGCTACAACCTTGATTAGCATTTAAACACTCAGAAGATTGGTTAAGATATTGAATAAGAAGTTGTAACAAATCTGGCAGAAATTAGTGTCACCTGAGGCCCAAATCACCTGAACTGTGAAGCAATACTGCATACCTAACACTCTGGGAGCCAAAAAATCTTTTGAAGAACAGGTTGAACTTACTCTTTAAGCTACTAAGAAGTGAATAGATTGAAGTTGCATGCCTACAAAGAGAGGATTCCAACAGTGGAATGAAGATGTTATAGAAGCATAGAGGGCAAGGTCTCAGATCATGGTAAAGAAAAATGGCTGCAGGTATTAGGCAACAATACAAATGCATTTCCCTGCTTATGTGATATGCCAATTTCTACCATGCTTCAGTCCAGGAAAGGACAACAATGAAGTCCAGACACTGCTGCCCTTTTTGCATTATTCTGGATCTGTGCCCACAAACATAACTGCAGTAACATCTGAGTAAAACCAAACACTCTGCACAGAAACTCTCTGCTCTAATGAACAACCAAAGAGCAGGAGCCACACAAAGACACGACACCAAACTGTGCTGGAGCAACCAGGGTCACTCTTTATTTGTCTATGGGCATTTGTGTTCAGACTGTACTCTTTGTTACAAAAGATTATAATTTCCTATCTTGACTGATGCTTTCACAGAAGCCTGGTATCTGCTCCGAGGCTGTTAGTTTGCTTCTCTTTTTTTATTCCTTCCCTTGCTCCTTTACATATCTGCCCACATGCATTATAGATAAAACCATGCTCATAACAAAGCTTCTAAAAGAATATCATGTCAGGAGTGTTGGTGAAAAAGAGAAACAAATAGATTCTACTTTAAGATATCTTATTTCTCATTATGTCCAAACAGTTCTTCCTATCCGCTCCTTCTCATCAGCCTAAGCACTATTTTATCTTTCAGAAACACTGCAGGCAAAGCACACGAAGGAATGAATGCACAAGTGATATGGGTACAACTCAGTTATCAATTTGGGCTTCCCTCTTGTCTTGTTACAGACAAGGAGCTGTCTATAGCAGGCTCAAATGAACGATGGCTCACCAGTGCTTCGCTGAAACCATTTACTGGAAGGTAAGATGTTCTAAAAAGTGACCTCTCCTATTATCAGGCACACAGAAAAGCCCTATTTCTACTCTGCCATGACAGGAGATCCCGTGTTTCAGTCTCATGCTGCAGTCTGTTAAAGGTAAATATGACAGATCACATGGAGGCTTCCAAAACTGCTCCATGACTGGCTTCACGTGCTTTGACAAAGAAGCCAACTCCAGCAGTAACCACAAAAGAAATCTCAGACAGAAGATGTGCTGTGCCTATGCGTAGTAGTTTCAGGTAGAAAAATATTTTTGAAAAGAGTTGTGATAAATTCAGAAGGAACAATAATGGGCAGAAATATTACTTGAAATATATCTTGAAAGCAAACATGGAAGACAATGTGCCTAATACACGAAAATAAATGCTACTTGCTATGGTAAATAAATTATTGTAAATATTTTGATAATAACCATGAAGAAGGAAGGTGCATACTCTGTTGTTGTTATTACATATTTTATTTAAGGCAGTCTTGAATAAAAGCCCTGCTCAGCCCTTTGTCTTTAAGAGCAGATCAAAGTGAGGCAGCCACCTTCACTTGGAATAGTATACACCTTCCTTCATTAGGAATACACAGTTTAGTGATGAATTTAGGGCAGATATGGAAGCATAAGTTTTCTCCCAACATGGTGCATTCTTTAGAAGTCTTTCCAGCAAATGCCAGAAAAATACAAAATTGCAATGATTTTATTTCTGACTCCAAGTTTAACCTCAAAAAGAATTTGCACAAGCTGTTCTTATTATCTGTTTATTAGTGCACCTACATTACACTACTAGTAGTACACCTATGAACAAAACCAGACTAAAAATAAAGGATGCTTTTGCTTTCTTGTGTAGGCAGATATTGTACAGAAGCCAAGTGTGGCCTTCAGGCTCTACAAAGGATGCATACAAGTCAGTTTAGGGGGCTGTTTTCTGTGCTCCACAGAAGAGGACACCATATCACTCTAACCAAGTTTATATATGCCCATAAGCTATGCCTCTGTTCCTGCTGGAATAAGCTGCATCCCAAAATGCTCCCTGAGCCTACTACCATGGCACAAGTTGAGTCTATATGCTTCCCTGGCTAAAACCAGGGAAGCATATAGACTCAACTTGTGCCATGGTAGTACCAATCCTGATAACTTAAATAACTGCAATTGCAATGATAAATTACAGAGTTTGTAAATCAATATATTTTCATTTGCATCTATGACCTTCCTGCTCCTACCAACAGTGATGATAATAATGGAGTTTTTTTCCCCCAACTGATTAGATCACCCCTTATCTGAAAGCATCAGGCTGCTTTGCCAAGGCACTCTCAGACTAACATAAACCAGTCTGAAGCTGAAAAGGCTTTCACCAAATGGCTTCAGCCTAGGCAACAACACTCCAGATCCAATGCAAGATAAGCTTTGCATTAGGATGGAAATGTAGCACTCACGGACAGAGAAAATAACTCCTGCCTATCATTGCTATAGTCACTGATGTATTCTAAAACTGTTTTATATATTATTTAAATTTGAAGGAATTGTGTGCAAATGTTCAGAACCATAAGTGTTGCTCTGGCTGTCCACATGTAGACCACGCTTTGTCTACACAGGCTTTAAACAGAGTGGGGATGCAGCAAAGATGAATGCAGAAAACTTAAATTTTTTTTTCTTTCCTTCATTATTTCTCAGATAATGAGTTTTTTTTCTCCATGCAAGATGTAGATCAATATAAGGGTTACAAAAAAACCCCCAACTTTTAAATTTGCCACATTTTATTCAGTTGAAAAGCCCCTACCATTTCCATCGGCCTGACTGTTGATGCAATGCCTTAAATCTTGTCCAAACTGAGAAGCAGGCCTTATTTTCCCTCAGTATAAGTTGCTTTTAGCTGAGAGAAAACGATCCCTGTGTATCACAATAGAACTGAAGGTCAGGAGGTTATTCAGCTTGCTGTGGCAGGTTGATCTAAATCACAACTGCCTGCTCAGCACTGCTCACACAACAGGAAGAAGTGGAGGGGAGGTTGCACAAAGCCAGTATCAGGTTACTTCTGCCTCAGTCTTTGAAATAATTTTCCTACCCCTACAGCTTTGCTTCCTTTATGGTTTTAATGAACTGAACTGCCAAGGGAAGAAAGAAATAAAGAATGCTAAGGAAGGGCTTAGTAGGTGTATGGAGGACATCACCTTATTCCAAATAAGAGTCTAATTGAACATGGCTTCCTGAGGCATCCTGATTTTCTAGCTAACCTGACATCTTAGTCCACAATCAGGTTCATCTGGTAAGCATCATTAGGGAGGGGAGCAACTGCTCTTCTCCTCACACAAAGCCACATGGTTCTGTTCTCCCTTGTGGTGGAAGTGCTCTTGTAGTCACACAGTGAGGTAGGAAATGCATCCAGCCAAAAATCCCAGCAGCAGCAAGCAGTTCTGTTTGGGCTGGATCAGTTCACAGACTTGGGTTGTCATGTGGCTGCGTGTGAATTTCTGTAGCACAAACACAGGGTGGGAACATATGGCCTGCAGTGGATGCTGCTGAACTGAGCTGATAATGGAATGGTGTGAGGTACTCTCCTGAGACAGGCACAGGTTGGAAACTGAGCATCCTTTCACTGGGCTGGAGTGAAGGCATCGAGGCAAGGGCAACAGAATCCCTCTGCAAGCAGTTCTCTACTACACTACTACTCATTTTAACAAAATGAAACATTCCCACCTGCTTCCCAAGTCATCAAACAAGTAAGTATGACTACATTAAAAACATAAATTGGAGTGGTGAGGATTGCTCTGATTTGAAAAGGGAAAGGTCCTGTGGGCAAGGCTGCACTGAAGGACGTCAGCATGTCCTAATGCTGCTCCTAAAGGCCACACCACCAGGTAGGACTGGTGTTTTTACAGCACATTTGCAATCAATGGCTGCTCTGAAGTTTCACCTCTGAGGTAAGATGGTATAATTTACATGTGGAGCAGCTGACAGATCCAGAGCCATCTATTCACAGTATTTTACAGAGCAATAGTAGAACAATTTTTAATGAACTATGGCCTAAATTGAGAAAGGAGGAAAAAGGTCAATAAACAGAATGAAAATCTCCTAATTTGATCCATTTGCTGACAACAAACACAGATTGGGCAAAGTACCAGACAACTCTAACAGAACTAGCAAGGTTAATGGAGCTGCTGCTGTAACATATTGTAGATCTCGTAGTGTCAGTGGCGATAGTGGTAATGTTGTAAACACAGTTTGTTTTCCATCTGGTGCGTGGTACATGCCCTTGATAAAAGGGTGCTGCATTATGCATTTCTGTTCTCCTAAATTTATTTACTCCTAAAAATGTATAATGATTTTAATAGCTGTATACAAAGACAGAAATTCTGCTTTTTTTAAAAAATGGTTATAAAAAACTTCCCTAATGAGGTTAAGGACAACATTAAATCAAAAATATTGTCATAATAAGTATGGGATTTCTTTCCTCCCTTCAAAAAAAACCAGTTCAAACATTTCTTCAGTTGAGTACCTTCAAAGTAGCTGATGTGATGCTGCATAGGACTAGAATGGAATATAATAATAATATTTTACATTTGAACTCATGAGCACTTTACAAAGTGTGTAATACACAATTTTGAAGCTATTCATTAAAATGATAAAATATCTATGTTCAAAAGCAAATTAAACTCAATAGAAAGTCTTCTCTTCATTGCAAGTGACTTAGGATCAAGCCTTGAGAGATCTCTAATATGAAGATAGAGTACCTTTCTGTAGCACTTCATGCTAACATGCAATAGTTGTGAATTTCAAATGGAACTTCATGCTGTACTCTTCTGGATACACACTGCTGAGCACACACTTTCACTTCTCTTAATCAAAATTTTAAACTGATATTCTTGTGGAAGCCTTGATCTGAAATATAATCACTCTTTTCATCAAAATATTTACAAGAGCAAACGTGGAGCCTTGAAGGTTCCTGTTTGAATTGTGCAGGGTATCTACGGTGACAATGTGCTGTGGGTGCTGAGGAGCAGGAACACGCTGTGTGCAGGAGAAGTGCAACCAGACAGAAAGTAAGGCAGCCTCGAGGAGGTAACACATTGTCTAGGGAAATTCCATGTATTGGGGGAGTAAGCTGATTAGAGGGAATAAGCCAAAGGCCAGGGAAATGGCATGGAAATGGTCCCGTGCTGACATTAATAGATATCAGAGAGAAGGTGGGAGATGGTGAGCTGGCCAAGGAGGGAGGCAGGGCATGGTGCTTTGCTGCTCCCCCACAATCCAAACTGTGACCCTGGACCCCTGAAAGGGCATCTTGTGCCTTGTCCCCTGGTGCCAGCACGGGTACTGGATCAGTTGCTGCTGCAGAGGAGTGTTTATCCCTGGGGGACAGCTCAGTGAGTCACTCATGGCTGCTGTGCATCACCAACAATGAACCAAAAAGGCTGGAATTTGCTGTACAAGGGTTTGCTCTAAGCCAACCCTCTACAGCAGCATTGAGTACACAACTCATGGAAACACCTGCTCCATCACCAAGCTCCAAGAATTACTTTGGATCTTTCTTTTCAGAGCAAACAGTGAGAATAACAGTGTGAGGATTAATTCAATATAAACTAGGAGCTGCAGCCCATATTACCTCAAAGGTTGCAGTACAGAATCGTAACGGATGCAGTTTCAATGCAGAACAATAAATTGAGTTTTAAGAGCTGATTTTTCAAACTAAAAGAATCACAAGTCCATCCACTTTTTACACACTGACATCATGGAGACAAACAGGTTGTATCATTAATCATTCTCTTCTAAGAACAACAATTGATTGTTTTTTACCAAAATAGAGATTTGGTGACAACTTGCTTTTTTCAGAAAAATGGAACCTGGATTTCCTCCATCCCTTCCAAGCATTTTGTTATGTAATAGCAGTAAAAATTCTAAATTTTCCAATTCAACATTTTACATTTCCCTTCTTTTAAGCACCCTTCGGGAAACGGAACTGAAAAAAAACCCCTAGTTTCAGAAAGTGAACATCATCTTACTAGCCTCCTTTTCCCAGTGGAGTAGATGAAAAATACAAGTGTGAAATGACATATATATATAAAATAAGTGAGCACAGTTGGAAAGAAAGGGAGAGTTAAAAAAGAAAGAACTGACATTAAGTTCTCAAATACACCCGTACTGAATTGTCAAAAAAGTGAAAACAGATTGAAACTGGAGATGAAACATGTTTGTATTCTTTCAGACTTAGAGATTGCACTAACAGAACTAGAAAAAAGTTTTCATTTCCATTTGAATGTATTTCGTTTGTTTTCTTCACGTTTGGAGGAGAAAATCTCAAATACAGCCTAGTTGGCTGTTCACTACATCTCTTGCCAGACACAAAGCATTAGCACTGTTTTGAAAATGCTTGTGAGAGAAGAACTCTTTTGAGAGAAACCATGACCTTAACAGTAGAATCTGAATCTCAAGTCCAAACTCTAAAGTAACATTTACATTATTAAGGAATATGCTATATAGGCTTATTTAGCTGACAGACTGAGTTTACCAGTATTTGGTCCTCATTTAAAAAAAAAAAATGGAAAATATTCCATTTTGACTGTTAGACCTAATGTAAAAAGTGATTTTCTACTCAGAGGGTGGAATAGGAAGAGAATTTCTTAACAATATGCTACTCAATGTTGCTGAAAACAAGCACCCCCACATCCCCTTTCCATAAAAATCATTTAGAGTATAGAAAATAATATGGATGTAAATATAGTGTCCAAATGATAGCGTAGTTTCAGCCAAACTATTTCCAAGGAAATCACACTATTAATCTCCCAGGGCTATCAGATGTACAGAAGACATGGCTGGGTTATAGAGACCCCAAATTCTGTGGCTGTTGTTATGCAGTGACTGCACTACAAGAGCCACAAGTCACCAGTGATGATTAGGAGGATATGGCACTGGAGCTATTTAAGCAACTAAGATAAATACCCTCATTGGGATAGGTTACTGCTCACACACACAATATGCATTAGCTTTTGACCTGATGAGTAGGTATTTTCAAATAGTTAAGACAGAAGGCAGAAAGGAGAAGATGTATTATTATCACATAGCAAAATGACACTTACTCAGTTACAGGACCCTGACAAGCACAGGAGACAAACGCGGGGTACCTGAATTCATTAGTCCTTTTACTTATTATGTTTCTCTAAACATATGATTACACTAAATTACTCCACTTTCCTCCAGCTCCTTGTCATGATGAGCTATCATGCCCTTGTCATGCATGATGTGGTTGGCTAGGATACCATCCTTTATCCTTAAGCCCATCTTCCTTTCTGTGCTCCATTCCCCACTCTGGCTTTTACACAGAAAAACTCTCTTCTAGCAGTCTTTGTGTTTACAGCTACTGGAAAAAAATTCATGTACAGTAAGTGGTTTTAATTACAACTGTCAAATATTCCTGTGCATTGAAAGTCTCTAATTCTGAAGTTTATAAGCTTGAAGTTTATTAGTTGAAAACTGGAAATTATTTTTCCATGCAGTTATTGCTGCAATGCAGGACATCACCCAATGTAACTACTCTGCATTCCACATTCATCACAATCACATCACCTGGGATGTGGGTTGCACACTTAATTTCAATTTAGGTTTAATTTTAATTAGGTTTAATTTTATACCTTGTTCAGGTTACTCTAATACATATTTTAGGCTGAAATAGTCTTTGCTTTCTGGATACAATTTTATCACCACCTTTTTATCAAAACTTGATTGATCTACATTGGGAATGATTCAGATGTAAGCACCTGAGGATCTTTTATTTAAAATTTCTTGATGACAGAACTCCTCAGGAGTTTGGTGGATCTAACCAGCTAATTATTAAAATAAATAAATTGTAGATTAGTAATAGATGCATTTTGCCATTGACTATGCTGAAAAAATCCACACCGCAATAAGAACTGTTTACAAAATAAGATTTATATTTAAAATTTGTTGTATTTCTTTTTCTTCCTTTAATTTTAAATTAAATCTCTGGCTACACCTTTATACTACAGTAACTTTCATGCAGGTAACTGCTAGAAACTTTAATAATTCCCAGAATATTTTATTTTTAGTTTTCCACTTTTCAGGAAATAAAGCAATGGCAAGTATATTGTAATATACAGGTATATACATTTCTTTTTCCCATGTTAATCTTTGATTCATGGATCAACAGAAGAGTTACTTAATGAAAAAAACTATTTTAAATAAGAGCTGTCACAAACCTGTTTGACTCATATTTAACCTTATTTATTCCTGACATAGATAATGTCAGGGCTTGAATTTCCAGCAGTCCTAATAATCTTAAAGATAACTCTGAAATTTACTTGCTATCTTTCCTGTGATGACCTTGAATAACATAAATGCTTCTGCACATATTCTGGATTACAAACTTTTCCCTGCTAGGCACCAATGTGTAGTTTGCAATCATTGCCTTGTGTATTTATTTTTAGGTACACAGTTCTTGAAGATTTGTGCTGCTCATGGATTTCTTCAGACAAAGCATTTGTAGCAACATCACAAAGACAACACTAAATCTCCTTTTATGCAAATGCATTAAAACATTACTATCAGACATGCAAACATATTTAAACATAAATATCAGACATACAAATGTCCAAAGTGCAAGTAAAATTCAAAGTGCTAATAAAATATCTGGACTGTTCCTTTTTATTTCTGCTTACAAACAGTAAATGCAAGGATTCCTAGAAACCTCAAGCCACCTTTATGACACTGACTTACTTTAAGAAATGTCTGATTGGGTGAAATTGCACCTCATGATATCTGCAGCACTTAGTGCCAGTCACTAAAGGGAAATCACCATTTATAACCATACGTACTGCTGCTTAAAGATAAAAATACAGTTTTATCTTACAGAGAGCTGGATCATAGAAACTTGTGAACTAACATTTATACCATCATTTTAAATATATTTTAAGTCATGGATGAGTTCTCTGGATTTTGCTGTCTTGAGCATTTTCAGAGGCAGCTCCCACACAGGCTCAAAAAAGTACCCAAAAACTACCCAAAAATGCACCTAAAGCTGCTGTTGCTGTGCTGCTCCCCCTTGCACTAACAATTCCAACTGCAGAACTGCACAGCAACATCACACTCAAGCCTGCTCCTCCAGCAAAAATGTTCTCAGGCTTCCTGAAGGACAGGGCTGCCTTGGGAAGAGGTGGGGGAGCCATTTGGGGTTTTAGTGTTTTGTTTCCTTCCCCTGACTGGGCTACTGCACCCTTGTAACTGCCAGTGTAAGTAGGAAGGACAAATATGGGGTCAGAGGTGAGGAAACCAAAGCTGCCCCTCTGACTGCAGCACAGACCCAGAATGGTCCATGCTGACCTTGAAAATGACCTTAAACCATCTGGGATAAGATATTCATGCATTCCTTTCCACAGCCATTTGTGTAGGTTTTCCTTTTAATTAATTTCTGGATATGATAGATTGTGCTTTCAAGAGCTATCACACTACCATATTAAATTTTAGAATCATTAGAAAAAGAGATTGAAAAAAAAAGAACAAAAATATGAACTTCAAAGGTTAGGCATAGAATAATAACCACAGGAAATAACAGTCCCACACACCTTGCAGCTTCAAGCAAGCTGCTTTCCAAAGGTAAAGAAAGGTCATCATGTTCTGACCTCAAGAGTTATTTATCTGTTTCCTCACATTCCAGAAGTTTATGTTCTAACCATCAGAGTGTAAAGTGTCCCATTAATTTACTTTTTTCTTATTAGCAAATATTACATATTTTGTACAAACAGCAATCTATCAAACACTAGGGTGCACCCATATCACCTTGAAACACTAAGGGTCCAAAAGCTGCTTCTGGTTGAATGGAAAATAACTTTTCAAAGCTTATTCTGCCTACCTGAAGTAGGGATTTAAAGCCAAATCTGTCAGAACTCAACATTCCAAGAATATTCTGCAACAGAACTGCTTCTTCCATCTGTTGTGGGAATTCAGAGGGGCTGCATCTGCTCTACTTTGTCCAAAGCACTTCATTTGGAACAGAAATGAGCAGCACTCCTCCAGTCTGTGTGCTGACTTCAGAGCAATTAGGCAGCACCTAAGGGGAGGTGCAAGAGGCAGGGATTTGCCTGGCAGCCTGGATGTCCACTCTCAATCCTGTTACTGGAAGTACTCTCATGACATTTACAAACAAGAAGCTACTGGATCTCTTGGCTGGCAAGGATGTCTTTTGTGCCAGAAGAACATGCAAAGTCTCATCCAATAAATTTAAATTGAAAGTGTCCTTAAATCCCTTTTTTTTTTTTAATTAGGTTTCACCCAATAGTTTGGAAAAAATCAATAGTGCTACATCTTTATACTTGTTGATCCCCTTCTAAACCCATGTGTCAGACTGTTATTACTGAGTGCAAGTGCTTCCTTCTGCAAGGGCTGAACCTCATAATCCATTTTGCATCTAAACCCAATCTCCACAGAGAAAAAAAGTTCCCCAAAAAAACACACCAAGAATCCTCATGTCTGTATGGGCACCAAGGCATCCCAGAGGCTGAAATAACCTTTGTGCAACTGTTTAGACCATCAAACCAAGAAAGTATAACCATTCCAAACATGTTTTCCTTCTGTACTCTGAATTGAAAAGTAAATGTCTTACTACTTACCAGTGGCTCCATCTGCTCTTTGCAAGACTGGTGACTATTCACTCAATCAGTAACCCTAAAAAGAAGAAAGCAGGAATGCTTATTTTAGGTGCCACCCCCAGGTTTATGTTGATGAATCCCAAATTCAGCATTGTTCACAAGCATTTAAATATGACATAGTAAAAAAAAAAAAAAAAAGAAAAAAAAGTTGAACAATCCTCTGCAACTTGATAAAAGTTTTCCCACAATCAAAATCATGGCAATAGATCTGAACATGTCTGTGTGAGACAACATCTGTTTCTGCCATCCTCTGCATTGTCTCTTCAGTCCCTAAGCATGGATTGACCTGGATGCCTTTTCCTATGGTGCCAATGCTCCACAAATTACCAACATTCACAGCTTTTTATTTCCCAAACTCCCAACAATGGAAATTAGAGTTCTGGGAATTCAAAAACCAAACAAACATGACTGCATGGAGTCAAAATACTTTTATCCTGGTTTTCTCTCGTTTTTCTTCACCAATCTAGAAGATGCAGCTCCTTCCTCTATCAAAGAGTCTTTGCCAGTTACAGCCAAACAAAGTTAATTTTAGGATTAAATCAAGAAAAAAAAGCATCTCAGGCTACATTTTACAATGAAAACAAAAGCATTTACACAGCTTTGTAGAACAGTCCAAAACACTTAGTTTGCACCAAAATCCTAAACATATAAATATATTGCCTTATATATTTATTTTTTAAGTCATTAATCCTTAAAAAATATTTTCCTTCATTGTAAAATTTTGTTGCAGATTTAAACCCCAGGTTCATTTACAGAAGCATCATAAGGAGCTTAATCTAGCTTGGATTTAGCCTGTGCTGAGAGTGTCTCTTCTAGCTGTCAGGAGAGAACATTTTGGGTGAATTGTGGGTGATCTCAGCGATGCCCACAAATGGAAAGCTGTCAGGAACTTCTTTCAGCATAACAAAGAGTTTGACAAAACCACTTTTACTTCCTGCAAAAATGTAAAATAGCAATAACAAAGACCAGCACTTAAAGAGTAACATGAATTTGTACACAATACTGTGTTCAGAGGCAATTAAGAGTTTCATTTACAGCAGCTTGTTACCAAAGTAGTGCCAGCAGTGTTTATTAATTAAAGGTGTTTTTTCATCCTTAGCTCCTTTCTGAAGAAAGTGAGAATTAGTCTACTGTTTCTGGGGAATTACAGTTTTCTAATCATTTAAAAAATGAGGGTGACCAGTTCTGCCACCTATTTGCCCTGCAAACATTCTGCCTCTTATACATGCCAGGAATTATGACAGCTGTTTCACACTGCCTATACATTCCTTTAAATATTGCTGCTGTATAGAATCAATGATTTTGTCCATCAACCAAAACCTGTGCTGGTGATCTTTTAAAAAAGCTCTGCTCTTGGCTTTCAGAAGAACATGTTGTTTCATTCCCCTAAAGAAGCTCAGAACATCAAGGAAAATAACATCAAGTGATAGTGGGTTCAAACATATTTCTAATCTTTACAACCCTTCAGTACTTACATTAAAAAAGTGAGGCATAATTTATTTCTGATGAAACAGAGTTGCTCAGCTTTCTGCTAATAGGATCCTCAGGGCAAAAGGGGTAGGGAAAGCACTGATAAAAGTAGAGAGCTTCATTTTGCTGGGGTTTTTTTTCTAGTCTGGAAACAATAAATTAATAATAGTGTTTACTCTGATTAGCGTTGATTTAGGATAAATTGTTCTCATTTAGAAAATGGGGAAATGAAATTCAGTGCCCAAGGGACAGAGAATGTAAATCTGTGCCAAAGGCTACAACTGAAGACACATTTACAGAGCCATTCTGAGTTCCTGGATTAATTCCAATCATTGCTGATAGTAGGGAGGCTGATATTCCAGTGCCATTTACCAGTTTCATGATGCAAGTTGCCACTCCTTTCTCCTCCTCTCTCTTCTCTTTCCTTTCTGCTCTCCTCCTGTCCCTCATAAAACTTATCTGCTTTTTTATTAATCCTTGAAGGGCCACTAGATTTCAGGCTTTTGGAAAAGCCAGTACAATTTTTCTCAGAGGTACATACCTATTTTTAATACTTTTAACTCATCCAAAATTATTCTTCTGCCAGCCAACCCTTATTCAATGCAGGAATTGAGCAGGAAAATGTCAGAGCCTTGAAATGGCATATTGTACTAGTAAAAAAGCAGGAATTCTCAGGAAAAGCATCATGAGAGCAACAGAAACACCATTATTCATCCAAAAAGACATCTTGGAAAAAAGTGTACTGTTAAAGGTATTTTCATTTCCTTAAAGTGCTGTGCTATCATCATACTTCCCACACTTGAAAACAAGGAGAGAGGGTACAAAACACAGCACTGGAGGTGCTGACAGACAGCAGAAGCTTCAGGCTAGTGCTGCATTTCCTGCTATGGAAAGTATCACTGTTTATTACCACTCGTTGAAATTTAATTTTATAGAGCATCTTTAAAAGGTCATCTTTAAAATGGGAGTATTATAGCTGATATTACTGATTATTTAGAACTTTGACAACACAAATCCTCAGTCTTGTTGCTTTCAATTATTAAAGACAAGGCATAAATCTGATTAATTCAGCTTTTTTTAATAAAAAGCAGTTTATTTTTTTGCTATGTATCTAGCCCAATCCTTTGCTTTGAGCTCCCTGATAAATACCTTTGTCTTGAAAATGGCATTGTATTACTGCACTGATGTACTCTTTCCCTCATATTGCATTTGCCACTTTCTAAGATGCCATATCCCTTGTTTTAGTCACTTATCACAGGTGCTGCTTTTAACATTTACAGACCATGCATGAAAGCAACAATATCTGCAAATATCAAACCAGAGACTAATTTAGAAAACAAAAACTGCACACCTAGAGTAGCACCCAAAGTAGTCAGTAGGCGTATCCCAATACATTATTCCTTATTTTCATCTTAATATTCACAGCAATTTGGTGCTGCTTCAAAATCCATTCCAACAAATCTTGGTGCCAAAATGGGCTTAGCACAATTGTGCAGGCTATCACTGCCTCCTTCACAGACTGTCAGAGGGACTTAGAGATACAGCTGGTCTGTTTCTTTCAAAGAAAACTGAATTAAAAGTGCATAGATGGTCAGTTTTAACCCTTAAAACCACGAGTTTAAACCTGAAACTCAATTTCTGCCCTGTTAATTTAAAGACACCTTTGTGACTTGTTCTGACAGCTTCTCCTCATGGGCACAAAGACTGTGCTGACTTGGAATGTTACCAATGGCTCTTGGTGTCCTTGATTAGGGGTTTCAGATGATCCAACAATGGCACAGGGATGAGCTTGATGTACTTTTTAATGGCTCTGTTTGTACCCATAGCACTGCTCTTTTGAAGGATTTTTGTTGTCAGACTTGGATGTGACAGCATTATGCAGGTACTGGCTGCTCCTCACCCAAATCAGTACTTGTAACTGTGCTGCTGGACTGGAGAGTGGCAGCCAGCAAACTCTTGGTTTTCACAAAGGGAAAAAAGAAAAAAGCCAGAGCAAGCAAGCCATAGCAGTGTCAAAGACCAGCCCCAAAGATCTGTAGAACCTAACCTATGCCTCCCACTTCTTGTCCCCTCAGTTGCACACACTGCCACAGGAATGTTCTAATAAATATTTAAATATTTATTATTTAAATATCTATATATTTAAAGATCAGTTTCTTAAAATTTTTAGATGAATTTGCAAATATACAAATAAAAGTTTAATCTTTAGAGTCTTACTGGTGTTAGATCCATCAGGTAGATTGAAGATCCCTTTCTAAAACTGAGTAAATGGCTTCAGATGTGACTTCATCTCTTTCTTAGCCTCACCATAATTTACATTTCACATGGAAAGACTAAAAGAAGAACAAATAAAACTGCAGAGGGACAAGCCCTACTATCAAATGAAGACTTTCTAGGATATTTAAGTCAGACATTTACAAGCAAATCAATAATAAATCAACACCACACATGGAAACTAAAGAAGGTAAGGATTGCAGGGTATAGATTTCATCTTCTCTTTACATTATGAATCTATTTACAGAACACTGTTTAAACACATCTTGAAGCAGAGAGATCTGGAACAGATGTGTGTTCCCAACTACGGGTCTCAGAAAGACCTGCTTCCTCTCACCTCCACCCATCCTGTGTTTTCAAGCTTTCCCAAAGTTTGAGACACATACTTCTGCATCACTTATTGTTGAGCTTCAGGCAGGACCTCAGAGTTTCAAGTTTGTCCAGGTCTAAATCCAGCAGAAATTAGGGATTCATCTGTCCAAGACCTCTTGGAATATCAATCCAATAGTTCCCTTCCACAAAGGCTCAGTCAGAGCCCACACAAGTGGGTGTTTTAACCACACAAGCCCAGTGTTTTAACAGCCAATTCTTTTTTCAATGCACAACCAGAGAAAATTAAAGCCCAGTTAGCAATTGGCACACAGACACGGGGCAGGTGATGCCTTGACTAAATGGTTTGTTTAGACCGACCAGGTCAAACTCAGGATGTCAAACTGCACTCAGAGAATGAACTAACAGTGATACACCTTCAGTCCTTGTCAGAAAGGTTTTCCAGACTGCTAGCTATAATGCAAGATTCAGTGAGATGTGTGATTTCACTTCTGCTCCTTGGACTCTTCTATATTTGATGCTGAAATTACAATGGACTTGTTCTGGAGGGAATGCTTGAATCAAGCATATCAAATAGATCCACCTGCTACTATTAAATAGCATTTGTAGTTTGCCCACTGTGATATCATCTCGTAAGTAAAGTTCAAAACCTATGAGAAAACCTGCTCTAATAAGAAATCCATTTCAACAGAAACACCAGGTTACATTAAAAAAAAGGATTGGTTTCTTAATACCTTTTTAAGTAGCTCTGGCTAACCTGCAGGGAAACATCCACATACCTTTAGCTATCCAGCTGCACCAGAAAAAGAGAGAACTTTAAAAATCACATTTTCCAGTATACTTGATTGAATTTTGTCATTCTGGTAAACAAGCAACAGCCTTCATGTAATCCATCACCAAAATTATAAATGACCCCTAAAATTTATAGTAGAAACAGATGTAAGCCTTAATTCTAGAAACAACTGTGACTCACCACTTTCCCTGAAGCATTCTGATTTTTAGTCTGTCATTCTAAACAAAAATCAGGAGCGTAACTCAGAGAATCAGATGTTTTTGAATTTGCTCCAGAGTGAGATCTTTGTGCCATCAGCACACTCACACAGCAGAATGATCAATGTATTTGACTCTAAACCCATGGCCTCTATAAGGCCTCCCAAGTTCTTTAATGGCACTTGCTTTCTGCTGGTAATAATTCCTTGACAGGATCAGCTTCATGGTAAGATGTGCAAAGCTTCAAAAGGCTCTAAAAAACAATTTCCACAAAAGCCTCTCTACTCATGCAGGCAGTAGCAAAGCTGCCTGCAAACTGACATTTCTGGAGTTTTTGTTCACACCATTTTCAGATGACCTTACCTATTATTTTTGTAAAATCTTTTACATATGTATTTTAAAAGGACTTTTGAAGGCAGGGCAGCTGGTTATGGAGAGCACAGTAATAGGAAGCAATAACATATCAGGAAGGAAAATGTCCTTTCAAATGCAGTTTGCAAACTCAACCTTGTTTGCTATATACTGCCTATTTTTTAAATAATGCACAAATCATCTCCAGTACCATGGAAATAATCAACACAGAATCAAAACCTGGAGCTTCTACTAGAGCACAAATCAAAAGCTGTTGGAATCCAACAGCTGGAGCCTGCCTCATTATTTCACTGCACTTTGATGTGCTTTTCAGCCAAGTATCTTAGAGATTTACTTACAGATATGTCTATCTACAAATTCTACATTGCTTACACATTATAGTTTCCAACAGAGATAAATACACTGAGTTCTCATTTAAAAAAAAAAAAAAGTCTTCTATTAAGCTCAAAATCCTGTAAATAGAGGAATTGAAAATCAGCTGCATCTAATGAAAGAATCAAGTTTGTTATTGACTTTGAGCTGGGAGTTTCCATTAGATTATCCATCATACTTTTATTATATGATCAACTGCCTAATTAATTTCATACTCATGCATTTAGGCAGAAAGCTGTATGTTTCAATGGGCTTTGCTATAATCCTGCACCTGCGGCCTCAGAGATTGAGACAGCTCTCTATCATAACTTTATACTGTGCCTATAATCATGTCAGCTGGAGTATGCTTCCAACTATCCAGGCTGTTGAAATATAACAGTATTTAATTTCTGAGGCACTAGAAAATTTGCATCTGTGGTTATGTATCTTTGGACTTTAATCAGATGAAAGTCACTGAGAGATATTAAGAGAGTTAGATACAATATTTTGCTCAGACAGTTTTAGTGGATGTATCAGACACTGTTTTGATTTTCCTTGCTTATCTAGTAATATGAACAGATGCAATCTATGCTATTGTATAATGAATGTTGATTGCCAACAGAATTTGATTTTGCAACCATTCTGTAGTGATAATTAAAGATAACTTGATATCCTATACAGTGATAGTTAAAGATTGCTTTGTATGCATTATTGCATAAATAAATGCCACAGAGAGAACAAAAAACTCTCTACAACTTTTTTATCTGGAATATATTTCAGGGCAAAAAAAAGTCACAAGTCTTAATAACACAGTAATCTTCATTGCAAAATTGGTGCCATTTATCCTTTATCTTCTTCTGGCTTATGGAGTTTACACAAAGCAAAGCTTTAGTAATTTAGGATTCATTGGCTGTACCTCCCCCAAAAAGGACAAGAAATGCAGTCTGATGGAAGCCATGCTGATCACACCAGGCCTGCTGGAGCCCATGGTGGTATCTTCTGTGAGTATAATGAGCTTCTGATGGGGCTCACATGTAGGAGAGAGCAGGTGCTTACTGCACCATTTGGAAACCTGAGTAAGCAAACATTTAAGTGTACTGTTTTCCACTAAAACTTCAACAAAATTCAGGTGTTCATACCATTATAATTTCAGCCAAAACAACACAGACTTGATGTTCAAACTAAATAACACACAAACTGTGATATAGGAGCCGAGTTGGAGTTGTCCTTTTCACATGAGTAGCTTAAGGAAAGCATGGATAGGCCCAGCCAAAGAGACTGGTAATTGCATTTTATTTTATTTTCAGATTGGGCATAAGGACTCTGTGGTTCTCCTGGCTAGTGGAAGAAATCTGCCTCAGCCCTGCAGCCACTGCTCTGCTCACATCTAGCACGTTCACTGGTTAGAGCATGTGTGAGATGACACAGAAATGCATCTTGATTCACTCAGGTGTGCACAGCACCAACACTGCATCCTCTGCACTCCCTGTGTGCCCAGGGAGGCAGAGTAGCAGAAACACCTTCCTTGCACTGCCACAACCTAGCCCTTGGCTGACTATCTTCAGCTTGTACAGCCTATTTCAGTAGCAGATATGGCATCAGCCCCATGGACAACAACATTATGCCTCCAAACTGAGGTGCCAGTTTGGGTAAGTTTTCTTTGGAGCAATGCAAGCCAGTGTTTGATTGCCATGGGTGCTATATCCAGCACTAAGTAACTCATGTGCATTTCCAGGGTCAATATTACATGATGATTTTTATCTCTGGAGTTTTATGTTTCACTTTTAATCATAATTCAGCAGAGAAGACAGCAACATCCTTAGTTCACTGGTCAATATAGTTAGCAGGTGAACTCCTTGTAAATGACAGATATGCTTTCACTGCAGCAGCTCTTCCTGGCTTAGAAAGGATGTGTCAGGTGTTGAAACTTGCCAATTAAATGATCTTCATTCTTGATGTGAGCTGTAGTCGTTGAGTACCTTGTGAGCTGAAATCTCCCTCCTCTCCTGCTCAGACAACACCTATACATCCCCTTCTGGATCACTGATAATTTGAAGCTGATAATTATTTCTGGTTTTTGCTAAGAAACTGAAGGATACCTGTGCCTCTGATGTATTTCCAGTGTGTCTTTGTGTTTGTCAGAAAGCCATCAGCCCCCTGCCATCTAAGAAAGCATTTCTGCTGACATTTTTCTTACGACTTGTCATTCCAATTTATAAAGTCACCTGTTGAGGAATTTTTATGATACCACCTACTTCCCATAGAGGCTACCACCTAAGCCTTGATTAGTTCACAGGAGATCAAACTCCCTAACAAGCTACTGTCAGTTGCAGTTTTTAAGACTAGAACTAGGTCAGGTTTATTACCTACATCAATTCTTTCATGTAGCACAGCTAAGACAAAAAAAAGGCTTTTAGAACAAAAAGAAATAAAGGAAAACAGGACTGAAAGTCTGACTCACAGATATAGAAATGCTTCTCATCTAAGAAGTGAAATGCCACAAATGATTTTTAAATCACCAAACCCCCGAGGCTGAAGCCATATAGTCTCCAGCTTTGACTAAGAGACCTTACAATAGTGCAGGAGGTTTTGTTACAAACATAGCATATGAGCAGAAGGGTTTCTAATATGGAATGCCTTAGATATTCATTCAGCAAAGGCCGTGGAAATGATTTTTGTTCTGATGAGGATAGAAATAGATTTACACAATATTGATCTTCTCCAAGTCTTGGGATTGCTCTGTGTAGTTTTGGAAGAGCTACACTACAACAGAAGCAATAGTCAAAGCTTTATAAAAAGCTGGTTTGTATCATATTTAATTACATTTTCTTTCTCTTTGCACCTCATGATAACCCATCTCTCCATGGAATCCCAGATACCTTTCTACAACTAACATCCATTTAGTGTTAAATCTTTATTTTGATGTTTTGGTATTTCAGGTTCTGATTCAAGAAATTCAAAGAAACCGAGGGATCGCAGTACCTGTTAAAAAAATCTAGGGCTTGTGATTACATTCCAAGAGTTTTTGTGGTTTTTTTATTTGTACTGACCAGCCAACCTATATTTGACCACTATGTACATAGCTAGGGAGAGAAGCAACCAAACACAGAGAACCTAATTTTTGGGTTGTTTGTTTTAAATTTTGTTCCTTTTAGTGGCAGCACCAGTGGTGCTCACATTTTCAGGCCATCAGCTGCTCAATGCTTAAGCAGAGAGCAGCTGACAGCAGATAGGTTAAACCTGCTTTTCCAAAAGCACTGACAAAATTATGGCTGCAGCATCTAAGGGAGAATTCTAACAAACCAAACAGATACTGCAATACAAAGTCTAAAGGAGTTAATAAGGAAAGTTAAAGCTCTTAGGTAATCATAAATTCCTATTGTGGTGGTGTAATAATCATTATTAATCCTCTTGCTTGAGCTCAGAGTTTGGGGATAAGCCATGGAACTAGATACAGATGGCTTTAAGATATGCTTTGCAAGAACAGCCATCCCAGGAGACAGCATGACTTAAACACATTTTTGGGTCATGTCTCCTCTCCTGTACACTCCTTATTCCTGCCAGTACTAATTAATGTACAAGATCAGACAAACACTGCCAGTAAGTGTGTGACAAGCAGCCTAAATGGGAAGCTTTCCTAACAGGAATGAAACACACGGGAAGTGGGATGAGGGGTAGACAAAACACCATTGTACTGATTTTGCCATCTATATCATGTCAAAAAAGCTATAAAAAACAAGGCAGAGCCTTGTGGGTCAGAAGGCTCAGCTCAAACACAGAATGCTCCTGCAAAGCCAGTTTAAACCACTGAAGGACTAAAGCTGTCCATCAGCTTCCAACTCCACACATGCCAACAAGACCAGATAAACAAACCAAGAGAAAAATCCTTCCCACGGGTCCTTTTCTTCAGCAGCTCCAGGCCTCCTATTGATCACCATCTCCTCCTCTTGTGAAAGAGAGCAACACAAAAAGGAACAAAGCCCACCAGTGGCTTTACCTAGCAACATTTGAGAACAGAACCCGACATCTTTCCTCCTGAAATCTATCCTATCCTGAAATCTATCCTGATCATGTGTCAACTCTTGCTGGCTTTTTGCATAAATTCTTCACTTCAAGGGGATGGGTAACAACACAGCTGATCTTCCAGTGAAACCTCTCTGAGGTGACACATGATGCCCCCAACCATAACTAGGAGCTTTGAGAACAAAGATTGAATGCTCTCTTTGTTTTAGAAAATAACCCAAAACCAAACCTAAAACAAAATACAGAAATGCAAAGTATTGAAGATAGCAGCTGATGGGCATCCCATACTTGGGAATCTCAATGGAATGAGGAACTGGGGAGCTCTAACACACAAAGGACAGTGCCAGATCACCTTGGGGAGTTCTCCTAACAATCCCATTCCCATGGTCAATTAGGACTGTATCTCACAAGAATGAGGTTTTGGGATTACCTATCTGAGGATAGGAAGAAGTGGGGACTAACCAGTGCAGACTGGACTGTAGAGGCAGAAACCAAACCTAGCCAAAAGATGCTGTGGTGATAAATGGCTGGAAACAAAAAAATCAAGCAACCAAAACACCCAACAAACCCAGGCAGACAGGCGGTCACCTTCTTCTAACCACAGCACCCCAAGCAGAAGAAAAGCTCTAATTTTTGTGTCAAGACAAGTTAGTTCCACTTTACCAAATGGAGGCAAAGTTCTTGCTTAGGAAAAAAAAATAAAAAAATTAATCAATACTCTTAAATATGGCAGGTCTAAAGACAAGAGCAGAAAGCAGATGTTTAAAGAATAAAACCAATCCTCCCCAAAGCAGAATTTGTTTTAAAAAGTAAATAAATATGACCATCCTGCTCCTATTCCAAAGGGGAAAAAAGAACCATAAAAACCTTTTAAAACTCCAAAGAAGTTTCTGAACCCACAGATCCTTTGCCCTCAGAATCCTTGCTCGTGTGATGTATCTCTACTATTCTTTATGTACACTGCATCTGTATTCACAGGGATGCATTGTTGTACACACACATTTCCCAAAGCTCTCCAGCTCCTGTTTTTCACTGAAGCATTGGGATCCAGCCTTGCATGAGCCTGCAGCACTCCAGATGGGTCACAGAGCCGTGCCAGCAGCCCTGCTCAACATGGCAAGATAATTTTACAGTCTTCTGTTTAAACATTGTGCAGTGAATATGATTTCTGATTCAAAATAATAATGACATATGGCACAGCTTTAATAGCACTGCCATTTTGGATGGAATGGAGGGATTTTTTTTTTCTTTTTAATTTGCTTTATTAAAACACAATATCTGCCTTAGCTACTGAGAACAGACAGCCAAGAGTAACGAGGATGACCTATTCAACATGGAAATTTTGTGCAAAGGCCTTCTGTGCAAGTTGGCTAAATCATGTAACAGGCACAGGAGTTCAAAGGTCTGAAAAAATGACAAAACATTAACAACTCTCTATCTCCTTAAATTTAAGAAGCGTGGTCCCAGGGTTTGCCTGACTCCCTTTCTCTCTCTCTCTTTTTCTTTACTACTTTTTATTTCTATCAGAATACCTGATTGGGAATTAATCCTTGACAACCTTTGAAACCATTAAAATATTCAAGATAATTTTCCTCCATCCTCCAAAATGTAGCTGTACTTTGGGCAGGTGTCATGCATTTGACTTGTACTCCCTTTACACAAACTCAATTATTGCACAAGTCATTTTATCATTTAAAGAAGGGAAGGAATTCAAGAGCTTGAAAGAGCTGCAACACAGCAGATCAACATGCTGGCAGTGAGTGACAGTTTAAGACCCTCAATCCCACAGCTGAAATATGAAAATTATTTTTCAAATAGCAAAACTGCATAACACAGAAATATCACTTCATTCCTACTCTCACAAGGAGTCTCCTCTCCAGTTGTACAACTTTGAACTTCACTCACACACTTGAAATTAGCTCAAGTTTCTTCTACTCCTACCATTACCTCCTAGGATTCAAATTCTTTGCCTTTTCTTTGTCCAAGTCTTCCAAAATGGAGATTGTTCTAATGCAGCTTTACCTAAAAACACAGCCTGAATGTAGTAGGTAAAGTAATGAGGAGGTTAATTCAAATTGAATTTTAAAAAACCCAGAAAAAATATTGGAAGAGTCATCATTAGTGTTTAGGAAAAAAACCCAAAAAAACAAGAACCTAATTATTTTATGTAAGTTTTGCCTATTTTTATTTGCTTGAATATTTGCATAATTCCTCTATGTCCCAGCTACAGGCCCTCAACCAGCCACCACATATCTGGGTGCAATTAAACAGAGGAGTCATACTCCAGCACGATGTTTACAGAATTACCAGCACCCAGCTGCATTCAGTGCATTTCCTTGCAATTACATGGTATTTTAATTAAAAAACAAGGGATATATGCAAGTGGTTTAAAGGCTTCTTCAACAGAATTTGTTACTGCTACATGGGAGCTAATGGAAGTAGTGGCTTTTTTCTTAATATTGCAGTTTAAAAAAACCACAATCATGTAGTTTAGATTACACAAGCATTAGGAAAAGCAAAGATGTTTTCTTTAAACAGGTATCAAAAAAATACAGTCCATATTGCTGTCCCTCTCTTTCATCATGAGGAAGACTCCTCACCATTTTCAGTCTGCCTTAGGGCAGGGTGAGAATCCACAATGCAGGAAAGAAAAAGGAAAAAAGTGTTCTGCAATTCTCTCAGCCACTCTGAGCTGCACACTGCAAACACCACACATCAATAAGCCTTGCTCAGGTGTGGATGAATGAAACCTTGCACTCTTAAGAGCCTGAGACAGAACAGCAGAGATTCAGAGCTCTCCCTCTGTCAAGCCCACTCCATCACCTTCCCCATTAGAACCAGAAGATGGAGAGCAGAGATGAGACAAAGCCCCCCCACAGTCTGCAGCCCCCATGAACCTGTCCCACCTGAGAGCCTGCCTTCCCTAATAAAAGGGTTCTTGGGCTTAAACTTCCTACTGGATCTGTGCATCTGACCTCCACACCTCCCTAAAAACATCTCTCCAAGATTCCACTTATCTTTTCAAATCTGGGGGCTCTCTCCTATCTTGATCCTTTCTCTCTCTCCAGCTCTGAACGGTTGAAGAAAAGCAGCTTCTCATAAATCCTCTGCTTTCCTTCCTGTCCAGCACTGCATCAGTAATCTTTAACAAAGCAGCTTATGGAATAGCATCCACAAACTGTGGAACAATTTTCAATTCCTGCACAGTGCTATGAATGGCCTCAAAAATAAGAAGAGATGGTGACCTATGAAGTAGAAATCTTTTGAAAATTGTGTTTTCCTGTTTTGCTTCCCTGCAACTTTACACTTGAATAGATTAGTCATTTAGCAGCATAACTGCAGTGTAAATCTGAATATTTTAAAGCCCTGTTTTTGAGAATTGGTTTAATAAATATTCTGGAAAACAGATACCTCCCTTGTGACTTGTCTGTGCAGAGTACTGTCCGCTGAGCAATGTTTATAAAAAGGGAAATCCTTGGAAACTGTTTTGCTTTGTTTCCAGCCTGTAGCATGCCTTGCTTCTCAATTCTTCAGAGGGATGAGATACAGCTGTAGTCTGGTGTTATTCTTCTAAAGCATTAAAGCATAAAATTACCATTTATTGCAAGGTGTAAGACAAATTAAATAAGAGACAAAAATCTAAGTAAAACTTTTTACTTCTAATATAACTTTATTTCTTTAAAGAGACTATATTCAGGTTGCTGATGACTTAGAGAAAGAATAAAACTGAACACCTAGAATAGCTTGCATCTACTTTGAATTGTTATCACCAATCAGAAAAATGATATTATATGCCTTTCAAATATAATGTGAAATTACTGGAATCATTCCAACTTCAAGATGAAACCTTAAACTGTATGATCACAATGGAGAAATTAATTCATCAACTTTACTACTGGATCAGAAGCTCTGTTTAAAGGAAGAATGAGATAAAAAGAGAAAGGATGGTTCTACAGGGAAAGTCTGGCACTCCCCATCACTTCACCTGGCACAGAAGCTGTGTTTATAATGAAAAGACAAAGTCAGAAAGGAGGAATAAACTTCACTGGTCACTGGTAATACACAGTGGTAAATGGAGATTGAAAGACAGCCTTTCATATTTATTGTACATTTGACAATGCATAACAGCATGATTATAGAGACAGAGTGCTCCATTTTTTCCCCAGAAAATAACCTAATTTTCATTTTAAAAATCCATTTTTTGTCCCCTTTTTGTATAAAATTCAAATTCCATTGTTTGTCCACATAACTTCTGGAAAGCAAGCCTAATGTTCTACTTGCCCTCAAACTTCTCTTTCCCATACTGAGAAGCATTTCAGGAATATGCTTCAGCTCTCCTTATAATGACCTGAAGGACAACCTAAATGCCACCAGGCCCAGGCACTGCCACCTGCACTCCGTGGTTGTGACACTCTCCCTCCAGGAAAGCAAAGGAGACAGCTTGAAGACACAAACTCTAAAAGCAAGCATCAACAGGAGTTTAAAGGTGTTCCTGCAATCTTAATCTGGTAATATTGTAAAAATAAATTAGATATAGCCTGACATCCACTTCATCCTGTGAAAGAGGATAAGAGCAAAAATATTGAAGAACTGCTTTGTAATGCACAGCTGTAAGAAACAATCCTCTGGATATCTGACCCTGGAATGATAGAGATATGTATTTTCCTTTAAATCTGTCCTTTTTTCATATACCCCTTTGTCCCACAGCATTCAATACAAGCACATCTCCAAACAAAAATAATTCTCTGCAGAATGACATTGATAATTACTTAGTTCATCAGCAAGGACTCAACAAATCAGCCTGAGGGAAAACAAAAAAAACATTTGAACCATCTGCTTTCTTCCCTCTGGGTGTGAAATAAGGGTGGAATCAATAAGGGTGGTACAAAATGCTCTGCTCACATGAAATCACTGGCTTAGAAACACAGAATATTCCCAATAAATGAGCAGGTCATGTAAGAACCCCAAAGCTAAAATGCAGGTCAGCCTGTGCTTTTCCATCTCTAGTCACCTTTCCAATTACCCCTCATTCCTCTCCTCTTAACTCACCCTTCTTCCCTCATTTGATATCCTGTTCCTCTCCTTGTCTGCATTTGAATTAAACTGTTCCACCAGTTTGCTATTCTGCTCAAAGTCCAGGTGGACAAAATAACAACTGAAGGAGACATTTTTTCATTAGCTCAAGTGCTCATCAAACAGAAGCCTTGAACAGCCAAGGGGAACAAACACAGCCACAACTGTGTTAAGGTTTAATTTACAAACCCAAAGCAACAAACAACACACACACAACTCCCTGCCTAACCAGTAAATTTAGGCTCCCTCCAATCCAGGTTCCTGTCTAAATTGTGTTTTAAAGATAATTTGGAAGCTCTAAGGCCCACGATCACACTGAATACAGTTGCAAGTCATATTAAGTGGTTAAGGTTTTTTCTGTATAGACAGAGAAAAGCAGTGTGTGATCACTGTCCCTGGTGCAATATTCCTGGATTAATAAAACAGCAGGACTCACACGGCTTGCACACAAACAGTAGGACAAACTGATTCCATGAACATTTCCAATCACATAATAGAGGAGTTGCTATGTATACTCACTCCCACTCTTAAACTTCTTAAATAGCTAACAATTTTGTGTCAAATGCAAAGTGGAGATGTTCCAGTCCAAACCAATTATTTATTTTTCCAAGAGCATGGACTCCAATGTGAAATTTGTCTATGTAAGCAGTAAGCTTCAGGAAAATCTGCAATGTCCTTATTCTAAATTCCAAAAGCAATAATTAAATCACCTAATCTGACATTTTTACCCATTGGAAAAAGGAGAACATATTAAAATCCTTATGTGGTTTATTGTGCACTGAAAGGTTAGCAACATTTTTGGCATGCATCACTTATTAATTCCTGAAAGTCTGAAGGACTTTACTGCACATTTGCAGTACCTAACACACCTGGGTTCTGGCAAGTGGAGAGCAGCTGGACATGAAAACCATGTTTCTCTCACAGCTACTGCAAGACCATTTTATTTCCACTGAACAGTGGGAAGAGGATGAAAACTGCACAGAATCCACAACAGGCACAACCACATTCAGCCAGGAGCAGACACTGTGTCATACCAAATCCCCTTGGTAAAGAAACCTCCTTACAAGAAACTGGATATTAATTAGTTTAAACAATGATAAATTCAGTGCTTAAGTTTTATATTTCAAAGGGTGTAGCAACTGCCTGGAGGTCACCACAATAATAGGTTTCCACCTGGTTCAGCTAACATGCAGTTTCACAAGAGTTAGTTTTTCTATGACTTTTTAAAAATTCTTCATTTTCAGTTGCTTTTTTTCAGTCCAGGTGTCCGGTATGAGTACACAGGCAGAGATTCCATAAAAGGTCTGATAGAGTTTCTCAGGTTGTTTGACCTTTTGTTATTATTTTACTTTACTACTTTTTACTACAGTCACAACCAGGTATTGCACTACATTTTACCTTTCAGCATGACACAGAACTCACTGACATCACTGTTCATTTTGCTACTGCATGAGTGAGAAACTTATATCTACTTCTGTGAACAAAAATTTTGCAACCAAAGCTCTTGAGTTATGCACTGTTAAACTAAGATTTAGTTAATGAAGCAGCATGAATCATTCATTCCTTTTGTGATTGAATATCTAACACTGCAGTACAAGTGTGCAACTGAGAGACCAGGGATCAATGTAACTGATTACAAATTTAAGCACTTGCATCATGAACCAGCAGCACTGAAATGAACAGAACTCAAAACACAAACCTCCACAGGCGCAATATTCATCTACCAGTTACCCTGTTTCTTTGAGAAGCATGACAATCCACAGGTTAACACACCTGTAACATGCCACAAAGTCCTGAACTCAGTTGCTTCTTCATCACAGATTTCTCATACAAATTGGACAACTCAGAAATCATAGCTCTGATTTTGGAGGATTTGTTCTCTGAAGGACATGAAGGCATTTCACAACCATGTCTGAGGCAAAATCCAAATGTACACAAATTAGTTTTATGCACAAAATTCAGGCTTCTAATCTTTATTTGTACTGCCTATGGTGATTAAGAACGAGAATCTCTTTGGTTTCAGCCAGCAGACTGCACAGCACAGAGGACTCTGGCAACTGTCCAGTACTCCACTACAGTCAAGTAAGGTTTTACATGGAGCAGTGTCCCTTAAGAATAACTTAAGAAAGATGACACGACTCATTATAGCACTTGCTAAAGAGAAAATTTAAAATAGATCTAAATCTCTAGTGTACCTCTTGTTCTCTTGGAATAGCAACTATGCTTTTAATACATAACCATTTTCCATTACTGAATTTGCACTGTATTAACCCATATTTAAATACCAACACACACATGCACCTAGACATTAAAGAATTCCTCAAATTATCATGTAGCACATTTACTGTATAAGTTAAATACTTCACTATCTGTGTATTCACCAGAAAAGCATTTAAAAATATAAGCCTGAGGATAAAGGGGAGGAAAAAACCAAAATAAATTAAGAGTGCTATACTATATATATCTGATATATTGGATATACAATCTGTGATTTGAGCAAAACAACCAACTGCAATGCTACATCTCAATTAGTTTTGTTCAGTGGGGTGGCCTGAAGCAATTTTTATACTTTACAGAAAAGACTGACACTGTGTCAGGGCCTAGACTGTCAAATGTCACCTGCTCATGGTGTTTAACAAAGAGTTCTGCCACGTGCAAACCCCACACAACATGTTAATAATGATGTATTTCAATCTGGGAATGATATCAGAAAGAAGGAAAATTTATGCACAATAGTTTTTGTCTTTTCTTTCTGATCACATTCCATTGGTCTATCCCATCACCTCACCCAAGCAAGTGGTGCCTTTACTATGACTCAAGTGGATTTGTTTTAATAGAACTGTTTAGAGAACTGCTCTTTTCCCTGTGTGTGACAGTGCACTGACTTTCCATGCCCAATTTATTCCACCTAAGGGGGCCAATGCATTCATTTTAGAACAGAATAGACCAGACTATTTTAGTTGGAACAGTGCTCATCTCCAACTGCCTGAGCTGCTCAGGACTGACCAAGGAAGGGTCCAAATGCCTCTTCAACACGGCAGGCCTGATTCTGTGAGCTGCTGAGTCCCTCTGCAAGGCAACTCCTCCCACAACAGCACCCCATGGTTTGCCTCTCAGCACACTTGCTAACGGAGCATTCAACTCCTTCCTGCCAGCACTGACCAATGTGCTGAGGAGCACTGCCCTGGAACTGAGCCCTGGGGAACAGTCCTGGTCTGCAGGCAGAGCCAAACACTGCTCCTTCAGCCCTGCCCTTCAGCCAGCTCCTCACAGAGCTCATCCCACATTCAGGCAACTTGTTGTTCAAAAGGAAGCTCTGATGGGCAGAACCACTGGCATTACTAAAATCCTGAAAAATTACATGCACCACCTTGCCTTTATCCAGCAGGCAGGTGACCTTAGCGTTGAAGAATATCAAATTAATTAAACAGGACTTTCCCTTGGTGAACCCCTGTTAACTCTGCCTGTTGACAGCATTACTCTTGAAATGTTTTTACAACAGTACCCAGTATAACCTTCCCCAAAATTTTTCCAGGAACTGAAGTTAGACTAACAGATCTGTAGTCCCCTGGGGTCTTCCCCCACACCCCTTTTGTAAATTTGGATAACACTGGCAAGCATTATTGTAAATTGAGATGATATTGGTTAGCTAGTTTTTATGAAACTCTACCAATATCTGTGTACCACACAGGATTAAAAAATAAATAAATACAGTTTTGAGAATGGGATACTATATATTACATATTGTATACATTATCATGTATATAAAGTTATTTTATATTTTAAAAAAATACTTGGAGAAACAAAGAAATTAATCTGTTTGTATTTTCTTAGAAATGATCCTTCCTCTTCCCTAACCTTTTTTCATAGTTTTCAGTGTTTGGTCCTCACTGAAACGTTGTGTATTAGCCAGACCAATGGGCAGACAGGTAGATCAACAAATCAGATGAATGGCCACGTGTTTGTACAAAGTATGAGAGTAAAGAAAGAAAATTAACCCTGCATCTGCTAGTTCCATTATTTCATATTCCCATTTTCCATTAACATTCACTCAGCAGATATACATATTTTTTTCATGGCAAATGGTATGGGGGGGAGGGAAAAGTGCATTTACTCAGAAAACAACACAGCTTTTTCAAGTGTCAAGACACTTGCCATTCTTTTGCTTTACCTCAGCTTTTAAAACTCACTCATTATTGAGAGACCTACAAAATTGCCAAATACATTTTAACATTTCAGAAGACCCAGCCCTTGCCCAAACTGCATTTTCTCTCCTGTATCAGCAGTTTCACTGCTGTGTCTGAGTGCTTGCTGACATGCCACCAGGCATCTCTTCCTGTTGACGATTCTGACCTTTATTAATTCAAATCTGTGCAATCTTCACCACTGATCTGTCAAAACTGACACCTTGTCACACTAAGATTTTGCAGGGAGCATTCTGAAATAGTTCACAGGACATTACACTGAATCTACCTGATACCCAGAGAGGAAATTTCCATCTTTTAGCTATTTATTTTATATTTCTCTGGCAGGATAGCCATACATGCTGCAATTAATTTGCAAAACAGCTCAATACTCCAAAAGACTACAACCAATCCTCATAAGTGACCACAAGTGACCATCTGAATAACATTAATTTGTTTTTATAAAGTAGTTTTCAATAGTACAGGTTTTTTTTCTGCTTAAAACGTATCCCTAAAGATAAACAAATCTGAACATCTTGAAGTTGAACCAGGTACAGTTTGAGGCCTTTACTCACAGGTTCAGTGTATAAATGTACTTCACAGGAAATAAAACAGCAGGTAAACAGTACAGCCCTTTTAGTATGGTCTTTTGGAAAAGAATCAAGATTTAGAGACAGCTCTGCCTAAAATATTCCACAGGCTGAACTATTGTACAAGCAACAGCAACAATGGTCAGTTGTGGCTGCATTAGGCACCTTCAAGACTGACATTCCATCAGGTCTTTGCACTAATTCCCATGACACAGCAAACTGCTGCCATAAATATTCTTGCCTAGTTATAACATGAGAGTGGTATTTTTTTTTTTATAACCACCTAAAGCCAGCTTAACACAAAAGGGTAATATTTCTGAGCATGAGCTACACAGTAAATGCTTTAAACAATATTATTTAAGTCTCTTAAAAATTATTACTTTTACATTTTAAGTCCTGTACAGTGTGGAATAACCTCTGAAAGATGAATGTGTATGAACACCTCACTATAACTAAGGCAGACTGACTTTTTATCTGCTGTAACTACACTGAAACCAGGTGAAGGAGGAACTGAACTCACTCAAACTGAGGCTGTGTCAGAACCTGCAGGGCTTTATTGACAAGACAATTCCCTAGGTGGAACATCACAGCTGGACTCAGTCATTGTTCTCAGCATGGGTGTACTCCCATTAATGAGGACATTTTGGGGAGTCACAGAGTGGCTGCAGAAATGTGCAGGTTGGACTTTCCTCAATGACCTAGAACATCCCCTCAGCATCCCACAGTCTTTAACATCCTCTTGAGGAAAACATACCTTTTATTATTTGATGCATTCAGAAATAACTTTCTGTGCCAATACACAAGGATTTCTGAAATGCCAAGTGCAGCTGGGAAACTCATGCTGTTGGGTGTTTATGTTTATTCAGAGGACATCCTCTCCAAGTTTGATTCCTGACAGAAATTGTACTGTATGGCTAGTGTGATCTTTGGGCCTCTCTAAAGCCACCATTTTGTGTAAGGCAAGGTTTTTATTTCCTGTCTCTGAAGAGATCAGGGTGAAGGAAAGCACAGACAAGTCAGAATTACAGACCAATTACAGACCACTCAGCTGTGCTGCAGCCCTGGGCAAACTGATAGAACAAATACATTAAAGTAACTATTTATAAGCACTTGCAGATTAACCATGAGATGAATAGCCACCAACAAAATTTTCTTGAGAGAAAATCACTTGTTTGACAGTTCAGTCCAACTTCCTTCAACCCAAACCTGGCAGCTAAAAGGAAAGCAGGCAATGTCACATTTTGACTTTAGTAAACCTCTCAACAATATCTAGCCAGATTGTCTTGCACCAGCTGGACAGACAGGTTATGTGAAAACCCTGTAAGAGTGGTGAAAAGCCCTTTGGATAACCATTAGGCACATTTCTGCATGTCCCAGTAATTATGGCCTGTCTTCAGCTGCAGCAAAAAGATTCCAGTTAAATGCTATTAGGAGGTTTCAAATCCAGGAGACAACAAAACAAAACTGAATTGCGTAACGAGGTCAGGGTGAAACATAACTAACAGCAGATGTGAAGGAGGACAGCATATTTGTTTTTCAGGATTTCTGACTTGATTTCAAAAATAGAAAATTAAAAAGGAGTGGTGAATTCACTTCTTAAAAAGTACATTTAGATTATTTACTCCTAGTCCTATTTGCTCCTAGCCCAACTTCTTCATCATCTTCTCAAGTCTTTTTCACATCTGTAAGAAAACATTGGTAGAAGTTTGGAAGAAAAATAAAGTGAGATACAAACTAAATCCTGTAAATTGCAGGCCCCTTCTAAAGTTATTGCAAATTTAATGATAAAATGAAATCCACATAAAGCACCAATTTTCTAAAGTCACAATTCCCAATGAGACTGAAGAGTGGTTGCCACTTGCAAGGTATGTTAATCAACTAAGGCAACCTCCAAATTAAACACCATAGTTTATCCTAAATGCCAATAAATATAGTAATCTTAGGAAGCATGACAACATGCTGTGAACATTCCCCATGAATTGAAATAATTCTTAATTCTGTTACCCAAGTAAAAGTCAATCTTAGGAGTGCCAGTTATTTATCAAATTTTCTTGATGGTTCTAGCTCTTGATAGTAGCAGGACCAGACTGATAGCATGACACTGCACAGCCTGAGAAGTCTGTAAATAAGCTGATTTATCCCCAGCAGCAGCACTTAGCCTATACAGGAAGCAGAAAATTCTCTTTCATAAATCTTAAAAATATTGAAAATACACTACAAATAAAAAAAACTAGGCAAGAATAAACTAAACTTTGCTGTCAGAGCCATTAGGTGAATAGGATTTGGTAAATCTGCTGGGAGAAAAAAAAAAGTAACAAATCAACAACAAACTGGTAGTATCAGCATTGCAGTAGTTCAGAACACGATCTAGATTTCAGCTACCATCACTGTAACATGTGATTATTCATTGTCATGAGTAGGGGGGGACACATGTAAGGCTGTGTCAGTCAGTGCATCTGCATTGACACCTCCATGAAAACACAGGGAGTGCCTCATACACAACTTACTCTGTGGATCATTCATCCATAGCTCAGTTCCTGACCCAAAACCAGCCCCCTGGGCCAAAGAGGGCACTTTGTCATGTGCTGCACACAGAACCAGGTCTGATTTCTCACAGTGAGAAAACGGCAAATCACGAGCCTCAACTCTTCTGAGCTTGGCATAAAACACACTCAGTTCCATCAAGTGCAGTTCACAGCCTGGGAAGTCTGAAGTTAAACACAGTTAAACACCTTCCCTCGTCTCCAGGATGAAGCCTTTTCCTTGATAATGTTTTGTTTTTAGACAAAGAATTTGCCTAGAGAACTGATCAAAGAAATGATCTGTTGGACAAGAAGATGAAACTGCATATCTTCTTCTCTGATATATTATTAAAAGGTATCACTGTACCACACACTTCATATTTCTATTAAGGATCTAGCTACTCAACCAGAGATTGTTGTTGGGCTTTTTCCTCCCTTTTTAGAACTGAAACGGGTGTTAGAGGGTCTTTCCTACCTGCCTTTTTGTTAAAGGTGGCTAGCTTTGAAGCAAGTATCTCTGAAATGAGGCAGATGGTGTATCCTTTGAAGTACCAGCTTATTCAAAGCAGAAGCAAAAAAGGAGAAACAGCTCTATTGCTGTTACTTTATTATGCAATGCTCTTTTAATCTCATAGGGATGACCACTGGGAATCAGAAGATGAAATCATAATTCCTCCTGCCACTGCTTTGCAAAAAGAGAAACAGAGCTACAAGGAATGGCTTCAGGCTTCTCAATAGAGTGTATATGGAAGAAAAGCCCATTGTAATGATCCACTGTCTCACAGTGACAGAGTGGGAATGCCTTTATGGTTTTTAAATCATCAGGAACTACACAAGTTCCTGCACTCCTGTCTAAAGAAAGATGACACAGTAGAATCTGTTCAAAGGATCAGTCTGAAGAGACCAGAGTCTGTCTTCCAGCATCAGGACTGGGCCAGCAGTATCACATATTTGACAGGTTAGTATAACCAGATCCAAAAAAAGCAATATTTTGTTAAAGTGACAGGACAAGAGGAAACGGCCACTAGTTTCACTAGGGGTGGTTTAGGTTGAGTATCAGGAAAAACTTCACTAAAAGGGTGGTGAGGCACTGGAACAGGCTGCACAGCAAAGGGGTGGAGTCAGCACCCCTGAAAGTGTTTAAAAGATGTGCAGATGTGGCACTTGGGGATGTGCTTTAGTGGTGACTTGGCAATGCTGAGTTAGCAGCTGGGCTAAATGATCTAAAACTTTTCTTCCACCTAAACAATTCCAGGTTGCTATGACTGAAAGATGCCAGTCCAAGCAAAAAATGTGCACAGAGAATATCAGACTGCTTTTCAGAAAGACAAAAATGTGAGATTCTCCTAAGGACCAGTTTCCTCAGATGCTGCAATAAAAAGGAAAGACACCTGAGGAAAAATCTCTTTTGGTGACAGCAGGTTCCCATGAACTGAAAGTGGTGCCTGCTGGCAAAAAAATGTTAGCTTGGGATCCCAGCAGGGAACATTGAAAAACTTGCAGTGGCTAAAAGCTTTGGGTTTTGTAAACAAAAAGATATTTTGCCAGCCAAATGGGGTTTTCTAAGTGCTTGCAGCTCCAATATAAAGAATAATCTAAAAAGAGTAAACAGTGTATATCTGCAGGTACCAAATTCTTTTTTTTTTCTCACTTAAATAATTAAACTGAATCTTCTTAACTAATGAAATTATTTAAAAACATCGGAGTCACATTCCAGCCAGCATAAGCAACTGGTTTTGCCTCAAGTGAAACGTTCAGTGTAGTAGATTTTATGATTTCCTCCTAAAACTTGTTCTGTCATGTCTGCAAGAGAGTTATTTTTAGCTGAGACATGAAATAGTAAAAAAAATAAATATACATGCAAAGCTTCAAGCAAAATGAATAGTGACTCATCAGTCTGAAACTGCTCTTGTAGCAAGAGGAGTCAATGGAATAGGAATTGGCCAATGGTGCCTTTTCTTAGCAATAAAAATACTCCAGAGTTCTCAAGTTATATGCAAAACTGGCAGAAGTAGTACAGTCAGTGTTGCCTACATGGCAGACAGGAATTGCCTGGTAGGTAGGAAAATTATTTCCTACAAAATGTCACAGGCATCATTTGCATATCACCCAAAAATATTCAAACTACTGATAGCTTGAAAGAACACTGCTTTTTCCTTACTAAAATAAGCCCATGAAAAGCTATATGAAAAGCTACTTTTAGCTGTGCATCTGAATTAGGAAACTGGCCACTCTGTCTTTCAATAAGGGACAGACAACACACAGACAACAGGAGAGGGGGAGCATCAGACTAATTCCCATCTCCATAACTCATTTATTTACTACACTATTTCAGATTATCATCACCCTATAGTTATTTTATTATATCCTGAAAAACTTAGAATGACTGATCTTCTGTCCAAGCTTTCATGAAGAAGCAACATTACAACACAAAGAAAGAATTAATTACAGAAAGGATGACACTGAACTTCATTCGTGACAGTCCTCGTTCTATCAGGTGTTAGGCCATTTATCTTGGTATTTGCTGTGAGCTCTGAGACTCTGCAAAACCTACAGGACAGATTTGTTTGGTTTTTTAAGGTACATGGAATAATTCTTGCCACTCATATTTTTTGCATGAATGTCAACTTCTCCTTTACACAAAATGATTAAGTCATTAGACACGGTCAAGGACCCCTATTTCCTTTTCTGAAAGAAAAAATAAAAATCCCATGACCAAAACCAAACAAAAAAATTCTGAATCAAGACACTTAAATCTGGAAGAGTTACCCAAGAGTTTAGCTCAGATTTATTTTCAAAAGCCAACTAATTCACAGAGATGAAGTGACTAAAATAATGTTCCATGCTACAAAATCCCCTGCCTGCAATGTAAGCACAAAGAGATACAGTATTTTATCATAGCAATAAAGCCTGGTTTAAAGGTTGCCTTTCCCATCTGTAAGGAAAGAAGTGCTCTAGTTTAAAAAGACCCAAATTGCTCTTTTTGTAATGGACATACTTTAAGTATTCCAAGTTTTATTCCTGAGGCTGAGGATTTAGACATGTTTGGGGGGGGTTGCAAAGCATGTTTTCTTTGGGAGGGGTTTCTGTGTGGGTTTTTTTCCTGTTCAATTCCTCCCAGTTATTAGGAACCCACACCAATCACCCTTCCTGTTGTCAAGAATTAGAAAATCAGGTATGCAAAACAACCTGAAAATCCCATCTTAATGAAACTCATCCATTTGTATAACTTCACAACCTACAATCTCAGAATTGGTGGATTCTCAGACTCAAAAAACATATATTGTTAGTTTTCCAAGTTTTTCCTCACTCAATCTATTTGCCAATTGTCAGTGATGCTTTTTTCTATGTGCTCTCTCCTTTTTCTTCATTTACTGGTAAGCAGACAGAAATGCCAGTCCAAGTAATTCCCATGTCTGAAGCAAATCTGCATGCAATGAGGTTTCTCCAGGGTTTTGTTTTCAACAACTGTTTTAAAGAGCTACAAACTTCACTCTAAAATATTTCTAATCATTGTTGCTGCTTATGCAAACACCTGACATTGAAGACATGCCTTTGGAATATATTACCAGAGAGGCAAAAACCTTCTGCTGAAGAAGTGCAGAAAGTATTCCTCCACTGTTCCTCATTCAGTAACCTCTGTGACTCTTTCAACAGCTGGGATTCACTTTAGTCAGGCAAATAGAAAAATAATACATCTTAAACTAATGAGCTAAAGCACCTGTTTGATATCTGTCTGTGAGTAGTATTTATTTGTATTTGCTCCTTAGACACCTTCCCACCAAACAGAACTTCTATCACCTGCAGTCTTTGCTCACCAAGTCACTGCAGAGATGAATCAACACCCAGTGTCACACCTTTCCTGCAAATAGGAAGAGAAGCAGTCTGTCAGACACTCCTCTGTGGCTTTATGAATCAAACCATGTGTGGCTTTATGAATCAAAGCTGACACCTGAAATTGCACCTAGAATTACAGAGAAAGACAAGGCAGTTGTCAGGCAAATGATTTAATACATTAACTGTAGCTCTCTCCATTCCACAGGCAGGCAAGCAGTTCCAGGGTGCAGATGTACACAATAAACAGCAACTATACCACCTGCTTGAGCATGTTTAACCCAGAGCACAGATTACTCCATCATAATCAAAAATGAGTCCTAAACCCACATAGTCTTAATAGGTGAAGCAAATATAGCCAGGTTATACCATCCTAGACCTTATTGACTGTTCTAAGCTAGCAAAGCATTTAGCTTCAGTTAACAACTGTGTGAAACACTGCACAAACTCAGTTAAAGTTATACCCAGTACATTTCACTCACAGAACTGCACCTTCAGAAAGCTCTTCAGTCTCTCTGTGCTAACTTGATTAAGCTAACAGAAGAGCAACACACTGTATTGCTGAGATGTGCCCACTGTGAATTGCTGCAGTGAGCTCCACGATGCTTCTTGGAGCCAGGGAAGAAGATAAAACACATCAGCATACAATTCATATTTAAAAGCCCCCATGCCATACTAATTGCTCTTCAGCACTGTACAGACACTTGAGCAAAATACCAGCAGGCCAATTATATAGTACAGTGTATCAATTGTATTAATACAGCAAGATCACAGATGACTTCAGTAAATTACTGAAAGGTTGGCACTGCCTTCCTTCTCCCATATATTATTATCCATGATCATGTGATCAACTGAGACTGAAAAGTTAAAAAAAAAAAAAAATCCCTTCACCTCTTTTTCAGTGAAAACAGGCTTTGTCAAAGATGACGAACAACATGTACCTCATTTCTTATTAACAACACATTTGTAATGTGAATTTAGGAAGTCGTGATATCTGTGACCTCCCACAGGTCATTTGTAACTATGTCTCCTATGAGTTATGAGCTCTTGCATCCATGGACTAACTTCAATCTGGTGACAGTAATGAGACAAATATGTATTAGCTTCATGCCTCTGAAATTGTAATGCCCCGAGTGAATCCTTGACATTTAGTATTTGCAATTTCCCCTCATGTAAAATGCAGTGTAAAAAACAACTGAAATGCATCAATGTGTTGGCAAGTAATTTCAACTTCATAGTGACTCATTAAAGTTAAAACACAGTCTTTTCCAAATCACTCAAGGAATAAAATTACCACATATAAAAGGGGATGCCATTCCTAGTAATATCATGTTTTATGACCTCGACACCAATCTTTTGTCACTTAGTCCTAGATTTGCTGCAAACACTTGGACAACTTTTTCACTCTGTTTCTATTTTGATCATCTTCCTGATGATCTTCACTTTTGTTGGACTTCACTGGGCCCACTCAACTTTCAGGATGACTCATTTCACTGCATTTAGTGACATTTGTCACATGCAGATGGCTGCAGGTGCTCTGTATTTTAATCTATTGATAAAAATCAGGATAAATCCTCTATTAACTGAACCTTCCCAACCCCAAAGGCACTGCATTTCTGTTACATGGAAACAATTCATCACAACACCCACTATACTATCTCAGAATTCCCTGACTGGGAGCAAAACATCTATTTACAGTGACTCTAAAAAAAAAATCTTCACAGTCTGCTGGGTAAACAACCCTTATTTTAAAAATCCTTATATTATAATATACAGTTAAAAAAAAACCAGAACTGGTATTTTGTCTGATGGACTGTAATGGATCCTGAAGAAATAAGAGGTACCTTGTAAAATATCTTTTTATATATAATTATGTGATGCTAAAATCAAACTGGATACACATAATATATCATCAATCTACAATTATATGGGAAATTTTAGTGTCCTATTCTAGGCCACCTATCAGTAATTATGGAGTATTTCTCAGCTCACACTAAATAACATAAAATTGTTAATGTCTGCAAACATTTCCCAGTGTATTCCATTTGGTCCAGACTTTCTAGTCATAATTCAGGCATAATTTTGTACCTCCCAGCAGGGAGTACAAGATCATACTTCCTTATGAAATTTACTTCATGAAGTACAAGACTCTTTTCCCCAGTCTTAATTCTGTATGAAAAGCTACCTAGCTGGGATGTTTATTGTGCAAAACCACTGTAGGATGCTTTCTTACTTCCAGGATAATTTTGAGGATCTGAAGGGCCTGTACCTTTTAGATCAGTGCAGAGTGAATGAGGCCAGTGAATGTCACAGACAACCAAGCCCCTTCCTCCTGCACACCAGTTCTTTCCAGGCAATAAATAAAAGCCCAGAAGCAAAGTAGTAGTCTGAAGATTATGGGCTTTTGAAATTGGAAAGATTAGTCATAGACTTCTGTAAACACACTGTTCTCCAAGTAAACATTGCAAAGGATTGCAAGATGACAGTGCAGGCAAGTGCTGCTGAGGGCTAAAGTTACCAGGTCTGACTTAACAGAGCCATCACATATCAAAGTACACAGATGTCACAGAGAACAATTGATAATAAATCAGATGTCAAATCAGATGCCAAAAGAAATTAAAGGTTGAAATATGAAGAACAGTTTGACATGAATGCTCTGCAATTAGCAACTAAATGATGTTTGGCACACTTCTGCAGGTAGAACTTTACAAGGCACTATTACCTGACATATATGACAATTAAGGGACTATTTGAGCCCTCTTTAGGATCTTCCCTAACATTTCAATCAGAGTTTGAAGGCTTTCTTACAGAATGCTGATAATAATAGAGCAAGAGAAGTGTTTTATAGAGGAGCCTGTAGATCTCATTGCAGCAAACTGATAGAAGAGATCACTAACCATCCTAACCAACAAATACAAGCTGGAGGTTCACTGGAGTATTCTCACTTTTCCCCACAGTAGAAGAACCATGCAGTCACAGTATTCAAATTGAAATTAAGTGAAATTAGCTAAAATGAAAAATCAACAACTTTCAATACACTTCCATGGAATTTAACATTAAAGGCTGACAACTAAGCTGGTTGAGAACTTAGTTGAGCTTGTCCACCTCCCCACAAAATGTACCTTTTCAGGATGCTTGACTTATCTTAAAAGTGCTAACTGGAAATTCTACTCAATCAACCCAGAGAAATCCAACTTTTTTCCTCCTAGTTAATTTGAATGACCAGACAGTGTCTACCAAAATAAATATACACACAGTTCACTGTATGAAAGTCTGGAACACTTTGATTCATATAGGTAATTTAGTAATATTTTGCAAACAGCATTTTGATCCAGAAGTACTTAATTGCTGGAGCTTTCAGAAACAATTACTTCAAGAGACTCTCCAGTTACCTTCACTGGGTTATTTTTAAAGCTGCTCTTACATTTGAAATGCAGTTTCTTCCTAGCACATAAATCAGTTTAACTAGGCTGCAATTGCTTCCTTTTTCACACCACCCTTTTATTTAGCCTGGTGGAAGAGGTAAACCTGATACAAAATGTTTCCATAAATAGAAGAACAAACTCCTGTTAGCTTTGATATGGATGGAGACAATCCCTGTTGTCACTGATTTAACTATTGCTGGCCATGGTCTCCTGGGCTCCCATAGGAAAATATCAGTGCCAAGAACAATAATGAACAATCATAAAAAGAGGCAGGTCTATAAAATATGAGAAGCACCATTAGGATTTGCAATTGTATAACACTTTGTGATGACATTCAAACCCAAACCAGGGCACTGACTGGCTTTAACAACACAGGATATCAAAACAAGGGACAGAGGAGCTCAGAAAAGGAAATCCTTGTTCAGCTTGGCAGCTACAATGATAAAAAAACCAGCATAATTCAACCATGTTTTTTCCCATAATGTTTGTATATAAATAAATCTAGTTGGTATAATCATTTATTTTGGGACGAGGAGCTAAAACTTGAATATATAAGAGCAAACTGACATGCCATTTTTAGAAGGCAACCTGACTCCAGGTACATAAACCATATAAATTTCAGTATTGATTATCTTCCAGCAGATTTTTCCAACTTTTGCTCCCTCTTTGTTACTTCATCTCTAATCCTTGTATTCTTTACAGTCACTGAGAAGGAACTTCCAGCAGAAAACGTGGCTGTGTCTTTCAAGTTTGTCTCAAATTTTTCTGTCTATTCTACATATGCAATAACTACAACTTCTTGCTAGATACATTCTATTTGGTTCTTTAATGGGAAGAACCAAAACATTAACATTGTGGTAGTGTACAAATACACATATAAGTTTTACTTAAGTTTATTCTTTCTGGACAAAAAAAAAACCAAAAAACATTTCAAGCAGGGATTAGGAAAATAATGCAAGACCTAGGAAATAATTAAAAGGAAAAAAAATAGCTTTTATAATGACTAGAGTGTTCATATGCATACACAAATATTACAAGTCATTATTTTCTGTAATTCTTATCAGAAAAGAAAAATCCAATGAAGTGAAAAGTAGATATTTTCAGACTCAGACGAAAAACTTCTGTGGAGTGATACAAGACCAAAAGCTTCTGAGTCACAGTGCCCAGTATCTAGGTAACCACAGATCCTGGCAACTGGCTTTTGTTTATTTATTTGTCTGATGAACAAGGAGATATTTGAGTGCCCTAATCCCCAAGACATCTCCCCACCTACCACTCCTAATGGACTGATTTGCTGCAGCCCACACTGGATGTGAACCTGAGGATAAAGAGCAGTAACAAATGCACTGAGAGAATTCAGAAAATCTTCAAAACATTGCATAACCTGGATTATGGGCTGGAAACCCATTCAGTTGTTATCATTAAGCAATCATTTGAAGACTTGAGTAAAGCTAATGCTTTTTCTGATTTGATTCAAGTTGTATTTGGCTGTTAGTCTAAAACTAGCCTTTGCTTTCTCTGAAGGACACTCACATCTGAAAATTCCTAGTTTTATAGCATTCTAAAATACTTATCTACTCATGCCTAGCAAATCTTACCATTTTCAATTCCCATCAGACTTTAAATTTGGAACCCCATCAGTATTTAACACAGCTTCTCAGGTGCTTTAAGCACATAAGCCTGCAAAACAAAATGATCCTCATATTGTCTCAGATGTGGAGTTTTTCACATGCCTGGCAGTACCCTATTACTAGTACTCTAACATCAGCACTAAATGTTCATCTAGAGTAAGGCTGTACTCTTTTCTCCTTTTTATTAACATTTTTATTAAATAATGTACTGATTTCTACCTAGAGAATGTTTCTGAGAAGGTGTCAGAGCATGTGTGCCTCTCCTATTTTAAGTGATTTTAGTCCTATCCCAAATTAGCCCTTAATTTGCTTTCATTCACTTCAGAGGGAAAAAAAAAAATCAAAAAAACCCAACAAACCAACAATCCACCATGCAATAGTCTTTTTTAGTAGTTTTTATTTATCTCTCTTGCCTGTGTAAAACAATTGATTCAACTACATGGGGGGCTTACCCAATAATATTGCATCAAATAACTCCAGCAAGAGACTGGTCTTTTTCTCCAAAGATTTGGGAACAAGGTGAGATTTTACTGCAGCATGTAGCCACCAGTGTAAAGGGCTGCTTGTCCTTGCTACATGAAGGAAAACCATAGGGGAGAAATTTCAAATGTATAATAAACAGTATGAAAATGAACCTTCTAGATCTTGTTAGTTTTCAGACCTCATGAATTATTACCTATTCTCTGTAAAAGTAATCTTGAGCCAAGTTACAGGGAAAGCTGGAGTTAGCTAATTTTAGGGAAGCAGTGCCTGGCCAGGTTCATGAAGTTAGGACTGAGCATTGCTCTGATTTCTCAGCCAAATTCATCACAGCCTAGCTACACAGTGAGGCCACCAGCAATATTTTTTTTTTTTTAATTCTTGCATTTAAATCAAACTCACAAATTCAATTCCAAGTTTACCAAGTCCATAATTTCCTACAAAGGGTTTGAATCCAGTCCTGCCTCTCAGAAGACCACCCCTTCCTGCCTTCATTACCATTATACACCCACTTAACGAGATCACTTATCCATGCTGCCTCGCTTTAACTTCCATATCAACCATACTCCATTTCCCCTACCTATTAAAAAGGCAATTAACATCTTAAATAACTCATATATATGTATCTGTTGCTGTGCTTTCTCCTCTGCACTTCCCTGCAATTGCAGGTTTTCCCTGGTGAGTCCTAGCCCCACCCAGCACTGTTTCTGCTTTATTCAGCATGAAGTGCTGTATGATCTAACTTGCTCCAACCTTTTCCTCATGGGAATATAGCTTTGTCTAATACCACCCTGATGTTATTTTGGCAATCTCAGAAACTCTGCATTCAGCATGCTGATCAACTCTTAGAGCTACGAGCTCACGGTCTTCAAGGTGACAGAACCTCTCTAGACATGAAATCCCCAAAGTAACTTGGAGAGTTCTCATCACGTTTCCTGTTTTTAATCCATGTTAAAGACATCTCTCTGACCTGTTTCTGCTCCTTCCAGTACCTCAGTATTGGATTTCCTAGGTGGATTAACATAGATTTCTCTCCTAAGAAGGCAGCTGTAAATCCTCTAAGGGCTGGTTCATGTGCCCCTCCCTGGAATTTGTCATCTTCAATATTTTTTCCTGAAGTAGGTGACACTGAACTCATCTGTTGTGTCCATTAGGAAAAAGAAAAAAAACTTTAGATTCTCCTCCAGGTTCTACTCTGTAATCAACATTCCCAGGGCAAGTTTTTAAAGCCTCTTAATCAGAGCAACATCTATATACTTCAGATAGACAGCCACAAGATAAACTGGAAATAAATTCTAGGTTCAGCAATATTTGGGGCACTGCAGTATCAATTGTTCAAAGGCAAGATAGGTTTGTACAACACTTTTCTGTGGGACATTGAGTTAGGATTTCTGAAAAAAACATCTCTTTGACCCTTTCAGAGCACTTGCAGATGAAGATTTTACCTTGTGTATTCCAGATAGGTCTGGGAGATAGAGCAATGGACAACTTCTCTTTACTATGCCTGCTGCCATAGAAAAAGAGGAAAAGAAAAATCCAAACAAAACCACCTCCACATGCACAAAACACATTCAAATTCAGTTTTTTCCAAATAACTTATCCATGGACAAAAGGCAAGTGTGGATTTTCAGGACAGTTCAGAACACTGAGTGCATACTGACTAGTAACCAAAAGCTGAGGAGAAAATCTGGTTGGTAATCACAGACTGCAGAAGTACACCTGTACATTAATTTCATTCCTATTATTAGCTTTTTACATTTGATACTTCTTCATGCGGGCTTTTCTTTTTTTTTTTGTTTTCATTTATTTTCATTTTTTTCCCCTCTCCTGCTTTCATTCATCAGTTCTGATGGGACTCTCTGCCACTTCTGAGACCATCATCAAACTCCACAGAGGTTTCAACAGAAAAGGTGGATTCAATGGAGCCTACAGAATTTACAGAGTAGGTCCACAGTAGAAAAATCTGAAATAAATCCAGTAAATCTGCAGCAACACCAATAAGAACTAAAAAGTGCAAAATAAGAAACTGATAGGAATCCTTTTCCACTCAGATATGGAAAAGGATTAGTTATCATTTCATATTTTAGTTGGCTAAAGAAAATTCCTCCTTTCTGTGATCTGCACCCAATGTAGCATTATCATTGTACCTCAGGCTTGATTTCATTATGCAGTGATTTAGGGACCTGCTTCATTGCTGTTACACAAGTTGCCAGCTGATTGATGGAGCTTACAGCTCCAACAGCCCTTGGAAAACAAGAAAGCAGGAGTGCACTGCAGGCTGTTCACTAGTGCACTCTAAAGATATACACAGATTGGGAAAGGGTCTCCATGGCTCAACTGATGGGACAGAACTTTCTGCACAACTTTTAAGCCAGTAAAAGTTCCCTCTACTCACCTCCCCATCCTGTCCTATCAGAGCCCACTTCTCATTTAATATGCTTTTGGTATTTAACAATAAAGTGTTACTTATTGCCTAGCCTAAAATGTTACTTATCATTTCCCTTTGGCATAACTGTGCTGTATTTTACTTTACAGCAGCAATTGATTCAACTTCTCATCCTCTCTTTCTTATTTCTGACCTGAACAGCACAGGACCAGAAAGTTAAAAGAAAAATTATAAGACAATTATGCCTCACTATATTCTGATTGCTATTTGACATGAGGGATGGGGAGAGCAAAAGAGGGCTCATTTTTCATTTTTTTAAAATTATATAATGATTACTAACGTTACAACATCCCTCTATGCTATGTTCTCTTTGTGAGTTAAACCAGCAACAAAAGTAATCTATATGATCTTCTAAATTGATGTAAATTAGATAGTTCAGCACTTCCAAATTTTTTTCTGGAGATAAGATGACTAAAGCGAGTGAAACTCCATGGACAGTAGTCAGGATTTTCTCCCCATTGTATGCCAAACCACTGATATGTGGTGCAAATTTAGTTTATTTCTTGTGCTTTGGACCCTTGTGATTTAATGTGTCCAAGGCCTCACACCCAATTATGAACACTTTCATTCCTGGATTAAATATCTCAGTTTTGCTGTTCAAACTCACACAGCAGTATATAAACATCTTGGAAATACTTTAACTGGAAAAAAAAAAAAGGTAAAAAGTGGCCCAACAAAAAAATCAAACTCAAGATCAGAACTTGAAATAGCACATTTCTTGTTGGATTTTAAAAGAAGTTAAACATTAATTTAAAGTAAAAGACAATAAACCTCATCATAGTGTATTTAAAGCTATTAAACATAGATTTCCATTTATATATTCTTGGATATTAGCAAACTACTTAGTGGCTGGACACATCAGTATTTTATGCCTTTTGGATTCACTGAAATAACCAATATTAGCAAGACATCAATTGAATTTATTTTAGCATTGGCAAACAGGAAAGCTAATTAGTGGCAACAATTTACCTCAGAACAGGATTTTTATGATTTGCTGGGTTATGACCTATAATTAAATGTATTTTATGTGTTTCTTCCATCAAGATAATTGATATAATGCATAAGGCTAGATGGTTTAGGGCCATTTCTTTCTTAAAATGCAATTAAAAATAAACCACACTGTCAAAGATAGACTGTGCTGGACATTTTGAGGCTCAAAATCTTCATATCAGTGTTATGAGGTTAATACAAACAAAAGAGATAAGAATAAGGCAATTTCTTTAAAGTAGCACTGAGGAAATCCCACATTTCCATGGAATCCCATGTGCTTGTAATGGAACCCAAATAAGCCTAAGAACATGGAGAATAATCAACTTGCACAACAGCAATTGGAAACCCCACTCATCAACTTGGTGTTTTCAGAAAGACCTGAGCACATCACCTGAAAAATTGCACCATTCCAAGGGATTTTCATTCTATCTTAAGAAATGATGTGTTTCCACTAAAAGTGTCTTGGGAACAGACAGAAACTCTACAGAATATTAAATCACCAAAGAACACCATTTAAAATTATTCAATCTGAAGGCTTAATTACATAACTGAGAGCAATAAAAAATAGGCCTTTTTTAAACTTGTGTGCTAACAGCATAAATAGATTTTTTTTTTTTAAAGCAGCAAAGAAAGTTGGTACATTTACTGAAGCTGTACATTTACTGTGACAGTCTCTAAAATGTGTTATTCCTGCCTTTTGAATCAGTATCCACTGGTTTAGGTTCTCTTCAACATGATTTGTTTTAAGTACTAGTTCATGCTCTGATAACATTCAGCAGGCAATATTTCCACTATTTTCAGGAACAACTACTGTGCTATTGAAAATAACTGCAACTGACAGAACAACATGTGAGACTTAACTAAAGTTGAAATAAAACAGGAAATAAAAGGAAATGTGGGGAGTCAGGGGTTGAGAGGCAACAAAATGGATATAAACGTGATAAACAAATATTTAAGTTGGAATGTGACATAAAAAAAGATAAATGTTTTCATTTGAGGCCCATGTGCTCTTCAAAGTTTTCAAGTGTTTCAAAACAGTAAAACACTAAGCACTTTCAGGGTTCTATACTCTAAATTTCCATTTTCAAGTCACCCATTATTTTCTTGGGATGGACTAGGTTTTCAAAGTCGAGACTGGTATTAACTAACCCAAAACAGGTTTTATAAAACAGACAAAAAGAAAAGCCTGCCTTTAAGCAGCTCACCAAAAGAAGAGTTCCTGCACAACTGATGCAGGTGTATTAAGAGCTGCAGTATGAAATTCAGAGTTGTAAAATACCATGATGGTGGATGACACCAAAATTATTTGAAGACTACATCCTGTGAGAAAAACAGCACTCAAAAGTCAATGTTATCAGGCCTTATCATAAGCACACAAATAGATTTAATATGAAACTCATTTGAGAAGGGCACTCATTTACATTAGGGGACTATTGTAAAACTGATGTATTAAACATGCTAAAAACAAGAAGGCTTTTCTGAAACCTCTTCCTTAGAAGTGGAAGGACAGGAAGAGGTGCACCAGCTGCTGTGGGTGAGGTGTCCCTGCTCCTTCTCCTGTCCTGTGCCAGCAGCACTGCCCCAGTTACCCCGGGGGCAGAGGGGAGCACTGCCCTGGGGCTGGGCTCAGTCCCAGGTACCCTGAAAGGCACCGTGCCAAGGGCAGCCTGGAGAGAGCCACCACCCACAGACAGAACCTGAGGGGCACTCTGGGGTCCTGCAGCCCAGCAGTAACCTGAGCTGCAGCCTCCCAAACACCTAAATCCTTGATTTTGGCAGGAAGAGAAAACAACCACAAATACAAGGGACAAATGCAAATACAGTGTTGCTGCAATGGAATCCAGTTGCAAAGACAAAAGAGTGGGGACATTCTCATCCATGTCCATGCAGAGGATCCAGGCACAGACAAATCTCCAGCAATCAGCAACACACATCCATAATAACCTTTGAGCACATAAACCACTCATCTTCTTATTCATTAAACAGTTTTTCCTGATGGGTAATTAGCTGCCGACTGACTGAGCTCAGCAAGGGCTTTGTTTGGGTTTCTGTTTGGTTGTTTTGTCCCCCCTCCTTCCCTAAAGACACAAGTCAATATTACCAGTTAATACTCTTGCCCTCGTGGACACAGCAAGCACAGCATTCGTGCAGGCATCCTTTTGTCTTCTTCCTGCTCAATTTCTAAGAATACTTTGAATTTATTTCAGAAATCTTTGACTAATCAAACCATTATTTGATAGTGGGGAAACATCCACAGTATTTAAAATGAGAGCAGCAAATTACTAGAGTTACTGTAAACTGTATAAAGCTCTCAAACTCCTCTTGATTTAAATTTAAAAATAAAAATATACAAAACCCCCTAAATAAACACATTCTATACTAATTATTTCTTGAGAAAAAAATAAATAACAGATGAGTTGTCAGAGGGTACTGCAATACTCTTTACATGTAAATATTCTCTTTATGCATCAAACCACTCATCACCTCACTGACAAAGAAATAGTTACAGTTGCCACAAAAATTTTCTAGTCATGAGGACCCTGATAATAAGTTAAGTGATAAATTTTCTATAAGCAACACATCAATAAAATTATGTTTTAACATGCAGCTATCAGATCTTCTCTTTATTTCATTACGCTGGAAGGATGAACTAAATGAATGCTTTTATTTTGACAGAGAACCTCCTCATCCTCTCTCAGCTTTCTTCTCACTTGTGAAGACATCTCAGCCCCCCTCTGTCAACTTGAAAGCTCTTACTGTCACCAGGCAGAAAGAAAACACCTCGCTGTGTGTGAGGACTGTCGTGTGCCAATGGATTTGGCTGTCAAGCACTGAAAAGTACTGTCACTCAGTGTCAGAGGACTAACAAAGCAATTATCAAAAAACCCACATTCATGATGCTGAAGACATGCAGATTGAAATGAGACTCAGACAAACCTAGCTAGAAATCTCTCTCCAAACTAAAAAGGTGTGACTTTCATGCAGATTCCACTGAGCCTTGGTTTTGTATTATCCCCTACACGAACAAAAGAATCCCCAGACCCCCTGATCATTATTTAAGACTTGGTAAGTATTTGAAATACTGTTTCATGGGAACTCCTTTTAAAACAGCAACTAGAAAAACATCCTTTTATTGTTGCCCTTTATAAGGGCCAGAAAAATTATCACTTTGAAGGCTGGCCATGGTAAAAAAATATGTCTAAAGAAGCCAAATGCATGGAGGATGGTGAATTTAGAAGAGTTAGAATTGTGTACGAAATAAAGTCCAGATGCAGTTGTGTCAAACAAGGAAATGCAAGACAAGTCCACCAGAACCACACAGAAAGTTGAAGCTACTGAGAATACAGTATTTAGTTATAAATAACTGAACTAGTTTATAAATCCAGTATTTAGTTACTCAAGAAAAGTGTTCCCAAGGAAGAGCATAAGACTCCTAATGAAGAAAAGCAGAAAACTGGAAAAAAAGCAACTGAACAAGATCAACATTCATCTGTTCTAAGGAGCAGCAAAGGACAATCCTTTCACACATGTGATGGTGCAAATTCTCAGCCTACCAGCACTGCCAATATGACATATTCTTGTGACATATTTCAGATTAAATAATCACTTTGTACTCCAAGATACCTTTCTTAATTGGTGTCTGCGCACACTTTAAAACCTGTCCAAACAAATTGACTCACAGAGAGGGGGTCACCTTCTGACAGCTAAGTCAGGTTAAAAGAAAGTTTTAGCCTAAAAACCAAACCACTCCTTAATTTCATATTTCATTAAAAAAAAACAAATAAACCCTTCACAGTTTTAACATTTTTAGTTTTGATGTAGCTCTGAAAAAACCCCTGGAATTATTTGCACAACCATGAATAGTGCACACTTTCTAGATCTGCACTCATTTAAAAGTGCAAAGTAGAGACAGCAGAAGTGATGATTTTGTGTAAGGTGGGAGGACAACAGTTCTGCTGAGTTCATGAAGATAACTCATGCAATAGAGTCATCCTTTTCAAAAGCATGTTTTCCTTTCCTTGCTTGTATTTCATCCTAGAAATAGTAAGATTCCTTAACTTTTTGGAATTCATTTAGAATTGTCTGCCCTCACTTTCTAATCACCATTTCATTGAAGACTCCTTTTGTCATTTTTAGATTGTTTGGAAGTCACCAATACATTTAAGAGAAACCTCTGAGGCTTAAATTGCTGCCAGGTGCTCAGTAAAGTTTTAAAATTTCACAAATTCCACCATGACACATCAGGCTTTTACATTAACCCTAAAGTAGGAGTGTACCATGAAAGGAAAAGCAGGTGCCAGAATCTGGACACTGTTCAGTCTCAGTCATGTCAAACCCTAAAACACAAGAAACATGCTGGTGGAGAAAGTGTTGTAAAATGTATCATGATTTTGATAAATGAGACATTGCACTGTCATTGGAATAACTACAAATCACTAGTCTGCAGATATATTTAGGTGAGCATTCTGTAGAATTTATGAGAAAAGCCCCAAAAAAGACACAAAAATACCTTCAAGATTTTTTTTACTTTTCCCATACTTAAAAACTTCACTAGTCTTTGAAAATTAACCGCCTTTTCAGATATATCTAATTACATTTTTACACTCAGAATTATATTTGAGAGATCCAGTCTCTGTCCAATCTCTGTAAAAGATTTTGCCTCTTGTAAGTCATGCTATGTTTGCAACAGGTACTGGCAGAAGGAGAGCTGGTGGCTGTGAATTTATGACATCTTCCTATGTAGAATATTCTTTACTGTCCATATCTTCTTCTTTAACTCACTTTTCCCTTGCTGGTTTCTAAGTTAGAATGGTTCAGCTTCAGGAAAAAAAAATCACAAGAAACAGTTCTGTCCAGCGCCTCAAGTATTGGCACAGGCACTAAGGACAGCAGAAGTGGTGGTCAGAGAAAGTTAAGAGGGAAAATCAATTGAGAAAAAGCTAATTAAAAAAAAAAAGGAGAAAGCTTTTAGCTGAACTCAGTCACAAGCCAGCGCAACCCAGAACTGCACAGATACATTGCTTTGTCCAGAGCTTTCCTGAAATCCTGGCCAAGCTGGGGGTTGCCCAGCTTGTGTAATTTTCCAGCAGGCTGCATTTAAAAGTTATGTCACCCTCCAAGTTGTCTCTGGTGACAAATGGTTCCATAAATGCTAACAGACTTCAGTGCTGCTTCTTGTTTTGCCCGTGTGTGCAAGAAGAAAATGTTCAGGTCGTGAAAGTGATTGCTCAGGGCCCTCTTGCAGATGGAAGGACAGCAGTGGCAAGCAAGGCAGAACAATTGCTTTTTAAAGGGACTCCATCAATTAAGTCTTCTTCAGATGCTTGATAACAGGATAGCCATTAGGTGAAAAACCACTTACAACCATACACGTTCAGAATTGCTTTTTTCTTGAGAGTGAATGCCATTTACACACTGAGGGTTGAATTATTATGCTCAAAAGAATCACTTCATTCTTTTAGTTGAAAATTTCAGAAAGGTAATTTTGTTAAAAAAAATAAAATAAAACAGCTTTGCTTTTTAATAGCCATAATTATATTTGGCAAAAATGCCCACAGGAAAGGTGTGTGCCCTTTTTAAGAAAAGCAATTACTCTGCTCCGGGTTAAATCATTTCACCTGCTGTGAAACATTCAAAATCTCTTTTGCTATTGAACACAGGTAGCTGCTTAATAGAAGGGTCATGCAGGCATTCACAAAACACTACTTGCAAAACAGTCAAAAGTCTGCCAATACCAGTGCATTCAAAAAATTTTTTTTGTATAATTTTAATTGCCAGTAGACTTGCAAATCTTTTGTAGTGATCAAAGTTGAGGGACACTCAGAGCTGCTAGAAAGTTCTGCAAAACCAATTTGTCCTAGAGGTCTTTAAAGAAATCATTCATGCTATTGTTAATAGGTTGATGAAAAAACCTCCAAGCACACAACTCTAACCCATGTAAATATACCTCCTTTATGATTAGTGACACCATTGCTCCAGCACACACCTCCTTCCTCTGCCTCTACCAGAAAATCCGTGATTGCAGAGCACTCTGCAGGCTTTCCCTCGCACAGATTTGCATCTCAGACCTGCCTTTCAAGGAAAGTGAAAGTTATGCAAACCTGCACTCAAACCCACAGACAGGCTGCTCTGCCAGGATGAATTCCCTGGGAATTCACAGATGGGAGGGAAATCTTTAGCCCTGATCTGCCCGTAAGCAAGCACATCTCAGGAGCAGGTCTGACAGCCAGGACAGTGACCTGCCACTGCAAGGGAGCAGGTGCCCGTGTGGGTCCATTTCAGACGGCAATAGCTGAGCCAGAAAGGTGAGAAATACAAGGCTGGGGCCCTGAGCGGGGCAGGCACTGCGTGGGGCAGGGGACCACAGGCACAGGAGTGACGGGAAATGGGGCACAGACTCTGCACTGGCCACAGAAACCTCACCAATAATCCGTGAAAGGAATGCAGATCTGCAGCTTGACAAGTGGTTTAGAAGCAACAAAAGACTAAACCAGGATATTTACCAGATGTAAAACCAACTGAAACAACACAGAGCGATAGACAGTAAAAGATGGAATTCCACCTCCTTCTGCGCACGGTTTGGCTCTGTCACTGGTTGTACCCAGCAAGTTTTAAGGTTTAGGTTTGACACCCATTCCATCAGCTCCTGTGAGCACTGTGCAGCAGGGCTCAGTGACTCGGGGCAGCTGGTTTGCTGCAGCTGCTTGAAGACCTGGCCTTGCTCACAGCTCCTCCAGGACTGCCTAAGTGACACTGGTGGAGCTGTCACTGACACAGCACAGCTCCCTTGCTGTTCAGAAATGTTCTTATTTACCACTATAAACACAAATTCTTGTTACAAAACACCGGCTTGTCACACAGCAAAATTATACTTGTAGAACGAGTTAGTAGAACTTACAATATTTATATTTTATCATCATGATAATGAAAATCATTGCTTAATTATATAATTAAATCACAATCAGGAAGTGCTTAAAGAAAGTAGCATGATACACCAACTGGTTCATTTCATTCATTTAGTTCACTCACTTAAAGACTAAACTCAAATGAATAGATAGGTGTTGGTTTAAAATAGCAATTAGCTAGTTTGCACCAAAAAAAGTGTACAAGTTAGCATGACATTAGCTTTGATAATTGAAACTACTTTTTAGTCTTAAAAACAATTTCAGAAAAAAGTACATGAGGTCTAGAAAGGCATTCCAAAGCCTTTGTAGGCAGTTTCACAGCCTTCTCATATATAGTCAAATGTTTTCTGTGTGTTTTATCCCAAGTGAATATATGGTCGTCTACAGGAATGCATATTTTTCCATCCTGAAGTACTCAGTAAGAGGAAAATGACAATTTATGCTTTGTTATTCATATATAATAAGCACACACATTTGTTCACCAGCAGGAATCCACATTCAGAAGCGTGGCCTTATTTGCTGTGCAAGGGGCATCCCTCTTACAAATGCCAGGTTATTAAAAAGATGGTACCAGCAGTGGATACAAACCCATTTACATGCCACTGAACTCTGCAGGAAAACGCTGTTATCAGCAAGGAAAGCCGGTAGCATTTAGCAGGTCATCACCTTAACAAAAGCAACAAAGAGGACAAGTCAACACCGTTTTGGAGAGTGAACACCTGCATGATGAATGCATGAGAGCTACAGAGAGTGTTTTAATAAAAACCATGTGCTGGCATGTATTTATTTAAACAAGCATGAAATAAACTTGTTTGTTTTTCAGAAACTTTCCAAAGTTGTTTTTTTTATTTGTAGTTTCTGGAAAGCACCTATGGGTACTCTTTCTCTCAGGAAAAGAAAATAATTAGGGATATTGAAACCAATAGAAGAATAAAAAAAAATAAAGTCCAAACCTAATTTACAGAGGCTCTGAAAAGGGACATTCTGCAATAGGACAGAGCTGTGTTTCACTGTAATTAAACTGACAGACATTAAAATTAATGTTAAATTGGTCTGGTCCCGTTTAAAAAGACTCTATCCCCCGTTTTAAAAGATATGCAGGATGTACTACATGAGGTCACATGATGCTACTTCTAGCTCAAAATCCTACTGCTAAAGGCATTGACATGGACGAGGAAAAAAAATTATACAATTTAACAATGATTATCATCTAACTCTGATTTACAATTACAAAAATGAAATAGCTACAAATCCTGCAAAATCAAAAGAGAATAAATTTCAAGTTTTATTTGCTGAAAATCTAGGCACTTTGTCTGTTTCAAGCAAGGAACTAAAATACCAACATAAATAATTTCCACATCTCTATCTGAGAGCACATTCTTCTCCAGGCCATGCATCTCTAGATACTGGAAGGTTTTTTGCAAGTACTGAAATAAAATGGCAGACATTTACCACTATAACTATTAATTGTCCCTCCACATCCATATCTAATCTATCCTGAAGGGGTGATCAATTCCCACTCCTGGAATTTATATGAATGAACCAACAAACAAACAAATGCAAGAGCTACCTGGCAAGTGAAAACAGACTTTCTGTGTCCAATGGGATTGATCTACACAGTAAATCCATTCAGTGAAAGTAATGATTTCCCCAGGCTTTTAGGGAAATCTGCCTGAAATTAAAGAAAATACAAAGTATTCCAGAGAGACTCTCCTTTTTTTATTCATATTAGAAGCAAAAACTTGTGTTAGATGACAGCATTTCCAACAGAGGGTATGAACCACAGACAGGGAGATGCTGTACATCCAGATCATTGCACAAACAGCCCACAAAGTAAATCAGTTCTCAAAAGTATGGCCAAAACCTCTTCATATATGGGGAAATAATTTGATAATGAAAGTGGTGACAGAATGTGCTCCAGCTATCTCAAAAGCTATGCCTTTAGGATCTACTTGCAAAAGCTTCAGATTAAAGCAGTTGATAGGATATCCCACTTAAAGAATAAAAAAAAAAAAAAAAAAAAAAAATCAAACAAAGGAGAAGCCAACAAAATCCCTCACACAGAACACCAAACAAACAAAACCCAGCAGCTGGAGAGGCAGCAAATTTGATCTAAGGATTATGAGCTATTTGCCTGAGTAACACCTCTTTTAGTTACAATCCAGAGAGGGGAGGCACAGCTGGGCAACTGATTACCTTCCTCACCCATCTCTGCCCCTAAATGTATAACAAAAGAAAAAACTAAAATAAACAGAAGAAGCCAGCAGTGAAGAAACAACAAAGAGCATCCAGACACTAGCAGGTATTGGCATCAGAGGAGGAACACCATTCATGAGAAATTTCTGGGTATGTTTCTCAATTGCTACCAGCAGCCTTGCTAACCACTTGAAAACCTGCAGTCTTTCTGAAGCAGATAAATAATAGACAATAATACACAATCCTATTCCATACATCTGAGCAAAAAACACCCTGGGAGCAAAAAAGTCCATTAGAGAATCTCAATGACACCGATTTGGCAAAAATTCAATTAAAGAGAAAAGCTGTTAGCAGAGGATGGCTTGTGCTCACCAATTAACATGATTTTTGACAGTGTTACAGGATGATAATCAGTCTAATGGCTTTTATGGATTTCAGTCTTCCAGACTGGCTTAAAATAATAATTCTGCCTTTAAATACAAGGGCCTTGGAGAGTCTTGTAACACAGCCATGCAGAACACCACTCGAATTCTCATTCTGAATTCTCATTCAGAGTTGCAGTATGGGTTACATGGACAAATATTCCATAAGCAACACAGAAAACCCACATCATATCCATGTGCTAGCTTGAGTTACAAGAGCTGCTCAGAGTAACTACATTAATTACAGGGTCTCCCCTATGAGTGTTATTAAAACACCCGAGTTTTTTTACTCATTTCAAACACTTGAGCTTCTCAACATTTTAGTTTCAGAATCTGCAATTCAGCTGTCGCCATTTCATTTGGCATTTCTCTCACTTGAGGAGCATCAGAATTCCTTTCCCTCATTTTTCTCCTCTGCTGCCTGGCAGTTGGAGGTACCTAACAAACAGTTTGGTGGCTTTCAGCCCACTCTTCCTCAAGAGTTGCAAGCTGGGCACAGATAATACCCCATCAGATCTTACAGATCTCATCTGCTAATGGCTAAATTTATCAAGGACCTACTCTACAGCAGCTTCAAAAATAAAATCCTTTTTATTTACTCCACCACTTAGCAGCATTTCTCACAGCACCAGACACTGCCTGAAGGAGTTTTTTTACAGCTCCTGCAGTAAGCAGCAATTCACTGCTCGGGCTATGCAGAGCTCAGAGAGCAGAACTGGAACCACCCATGCACATTCTCTGCTAACTGTCCCCAGTCTGAGCTCTTTAGCACTTTGTACAGACTCTGCCACTTGTGAAAACCTCTGTGGTAAGAATACTTGGTCTTTATTATATTTATTGTATTTATGTAGAGAAAGAGAAGCACAGCTCAGTCAGATCCCATGCCCAGGGATACTGTAGCAGTGCACAGGTATAATTGCTTGTCAATGACAGGGCACAAGCAGCAGTCCAGCCAAGTGCAGATTCAAGCATATCCTTTACACTGCTCCTTCCTATTACAAGGTGTGTCTGACAGGTGTTGGGAGTGTGAAAAGACAGTGAACATCAAATAATGAAACACCCAGAAAGCATCAGGAGGTGAATGTGCCTACCTACACAGACAGCACATGGGAATCATGAAAAAACCCACTCAACCCCTAAATGAGCCAGGAAGCAAGATGGAAAACAAAGAACACCACAACAATCTCCATTAACTGCAGCAATCACAGACCATGTAAGTCCAAATCTCTCCATTTACAGTCGGGTATTTTTTGTGCCTTAATGGACAGGAGTAGCCAACTATGACAATGAGAAATTGCTTCTTCCACAGGCTGCACTAGTAGAACCTCTTCTGAAGATCAATGTTTTCAGGTGCAACAAGGATAATGTCCCATTACAACATGACCAAGAGCCTCAAATACTCTGCAGGTCCTCCTAAAACAAGCCAGATGCTAACAGGCACCAAAGCATCCATCTGACAGCATGGTCTGAATACAACACAAAACTGGTTTGCAGCACAGTTCACATGGATTCAAGCAAAGCACTGTTTTCAACATGACTGACTCATATTTACAGTTTGGGAGTTATGCACCAATTATTTTACATGGTGACTTAAGTCATGTAATTTTCCTGCAGTGGTAGTTACACTTAAGAAATGCAAAGTGTGATGTAACTTGTATTTTTTGTTTTAGTACCTGGCAATCCTGGTGGAAACAGTCTTATTTGCTTTTCTGAGCCCATAAATAAATCAATATTTCTTCTGTTTTGATGAGCAATAATCCTGAAAATTGTTTGCAAGTAGAAAGCAAAAAAGCAGCAATTTTAAGCACTCACTTGTACCCTGACATTTCAGCCAGAAGCACCTGTTCCCTTCAGGGAAGGGAGCAGTCAGTAAAACAGGACAACCACTAATGTTCTCCATGCTTTTATCCCTCTGTGACTGCAAACACCAAGGTCATGCAAAGACTCCAATCCTGCTTTAGGAGAGAGAAAAATTAACTTCCTGAGTATGGGCATTTTCTGTCAGTGCAATAGAATTTGAGCAGAAAATAACTAATGTGATACCAAGCGCACTCGTACCAAAACAATCTCAAAAGCAGCAAGACAATAAATGAGTATTAGTTATAGTTTTGGCTGTGTGTTCAGAACTTAAGAAACCCCTGAACTCTAATTCACATCAACTCCATATAACTCCAAGCTATGTCTCTTACCAGGCTTCTTTTTTCATTTAAAGTACAAACTTCACACCTGATAGAAAAACAAACCAACCAACCATACAACAACAGCTCTGCTCAATTTAGAGCTTGCTTCATCTTGTGGGGAGAGACCACAAGGTTCAAAAAACCCCAGCTTATTTACTGGGTATTAAAATGACACATTTTGAAAAATGTACAAGCACTAACTTCTTTTGATGTTTTTAAACTCTGCCTTTGCCTTATCTATCTCACACTTAAGAGGAGAGAGCCTCAGTCACAGAAGTGTTACATTTTATTCACAGATTTGGTATTTGTTGAACTGGGATAATGTATTACCAAGCTCTCTGAATCAAGTCCCAGTCTCCATTTTGCTGCATTTTTCAGAGGTCACAGAAGAACCAAAAACACTTTATCAAGAAGTGGTGAAGTGAAGCAGAAAAAAACCCTAAACTCAGACTGTGCACTTATAATCATTTTTTAATCTTAATAAATCAGTTTAGGTTTTTTGCTTAATTACATTTGACTGGCCTTGTGGCTGGAAGAATGGAAATTATTACTAGGAGAAGAGACAGTGGCAGGAAGGTAATGAGAAAGCTTCTGTAAAGTGACATTTTTGGATCAGACCAAATTAGCAGAGACCTGTCCATTTTTCTATTTTTCCACTCTGCCTAAAATGAGTTGTAGAAAAAAACCACACCTCAGTACACCTGAACTATTGATCTGCCAGGAGACAGAATCCAAGTTTCCCTTCCTTAGTGACACAGGAAATGCTCTTATGAAAAAAGAGATCATCAGAAGGGAAACTACATGCAAAGCTGGATGTGCTACAGCACAATCATTAAATTTGTGTCAAAGATTGATGGGAGAAGTGAGCAGGCAACTCACTTGAGCTTTATAAAAGCGTAGCATCTGCAAATGGGGATTAAAAACAAAAGCAAACCACAACAGAACGAGGACAGCAAAAAATGACAAGCAGAAAACTCAGATGACTTAAAGAGGCCTTTGATAAACTAGGAATATTAGGGCCCTTCACCCTTTTCTGTCTCCCCAGCACTGCATAAGTCATCTTTGGGCAAATTATTTTAACATTCAGTTTTCACCTGATAGATCTTTTTTGCTTGTACAATCCATTTTGGAGGCATAACTTGTTTTCTTTGCTAAGATTTCATTTCCTCCCATCTCAGAACTTGATGAAATCTATTTCTTAGTTACTCATCTCCCAGTGAAAGCTGACAACAAGCATCAGACAAAATGTAGCTGTCCCATATGAGGTAATTCATTTCTGTCAAAGATTAGACATTTTTTTCCCTTCACATGAGATGACTGATACTGTTCTGAGAGATCCAAAGGGACAATTTAACCACTTAAGTGCCAAGAGATCCTGAGGATTGGCTTTTCTCCTCAAAGCACACAGTCCAATGGAGAAAGCAGATGGAAGCCTCTAGAAGGTCTAGTCATTTCATTCCTCTTGATTTGAGACTTTGCCTCACTAAATGTAGGCCTAATCAAGTGTTTTTCACTTGATAAGTTCTGAAAAAAGAGCAATACTTTGCAATTACATATTTGAACACTTCTAACGAGTTACAATGTATTTTCTCCTCTATACAGCACAGGGAGAAAACCTGAGGTGTGTTAAACTGACTTATTACTGTTCCTGACATTAATGGTAACAAATTCTTTTTAATTGAAATGCAGCTCTCACCCGACTTCCCATCAACATTAAATGATAATCATCCATCAAAACTCAGGGAAACCCAGGCCAAGTGACCTCATCACCCAACTCCCCAACAGAGAAAGAGGGGAGAGGAAAACGTGAGGTCCAAACCCTGCTGCAGCACAGGTGGGTCAGTCCTGCTGACCCAGGTGCTTCTCCCTCCCGTGGGACTGGGAGCACAGGCAAACCTGGGCTCTGGGGGACCAGGGGTGCTCGGAGTGGGCTGACCAGCTGCTGCAGCTTAGTGATGCTCCAAAGGATAGCAAACAGCTCATGAAGGAACAGCAACAACCCAACTCCGATGCCTCAGGTTTTAGCTTTTATATTTTTTGGATTCTGTACTGCTTTGGTGTGCAGTTCTGAGCTTCATATAAAAGAGATGGTGAGCTCTCTTCACAGAGCAGGGAGAAAAAAGAATTCCTGCTCTAGCTGGGGACCAAGGACAAATGATCCAAATCTCAACCCAAGAGCACAAACAACATGGACTGGAGAAATAAAAACAAGAAGGATGGGACTTCACAACCTAAAGCTATAACTGGACAATTAACTGCAAGATGCAAATGGAGCAGAACTTATAAAAGTGAGAGACCCCGTGACTGGCTGTGCATTTTGTGACCATTTTGGTTCATCTTGGGTGCAGCCCTGGCTGGGCTCTTGTGCTGCCCATTGAGGCCTTTTAATAAATCCCTACTTTATTCTTTAACTCTGTCTAGTCTCTTCTGCTCTAGGTCAGCCTTCTCAAGTCATCAGCCCAACCCACCCCTCTCTGTTAAATGGCTCAAGGCCCTCAGGACCCTTCAGCAAAGGTCTGACAATGAAATTGGCTGGATCAGGCCACAGCCACAAACGCAGCATATTATTTAATTGCTGACAGTTAATTGAAGCTTTTCCAGAGAGATAGATAAAATAAACAGAAAGCAAAACGTTTTGGTGCTGGCATCTGATGTTTACCTCAAGAAATAGCTCTTGATGCCAAAAATACTTGGGAATCAGCATTTGAAAGGTTAATTAGATTCTCCATAAGCATTTCAATTACAGGAATGAGAAATTAGCCCATTTAATACATATTTAATATGTATCCCAATGCATCCTATTTGTTTCCAGATTTTCTCTGTCACAAGATTTTTCTTTTGCAGACAGCGTTATTAATTGCAACACCCTCTGACAAAGCCGTGTTTACAACTTAGATCACTTCTGGAGGCCAAAGGCTACTCCAGCCAAGATCTTGATTTAGTTGCAGTTGTTTATTTCTTCCATCAGCAGCAGAAAACCTGCTCTGTTCACAGCAGTGCACTGAGAAGTGAGCCGAGTGCTGTGTTTCCCACAGCAAACCCTAAATCTGGATTCTGCACAATGAAGCTGTACTCAAAGACCCAAGATACCCTCTGAGCAGCCATGAATTATACACAGAGCTGCCCAACCTTGTTAACTGCACGGGGGTAGTCATGCAGAAATTCTGGGATGCAGGGCACCCTCTAGATTTCATTCTAATTTCAAATTACACGGAACCAGATGTAGTTAAATAAGCATCTGTGAGATGAGAACAGTTTTGTGTTTTGGAAGAACAGTTTTCTTTCTCAAAGCGTGGCTTTCCCAAGTTCAGAATATTTTGCAAGAATACACTAATTGTTCCTTACTCATGCTTAGAAAGTGTAACTAACAATGGTGCAGCAAGTTTTAAATATTTAGTTTGAATTTCACTAATTGAATTTCAGTTCAACTTCTATAAAGAAAAAATATTAAGAGTAGTTAGAGTGCTCTAACCAGTTACACTTCAAGTCAAATAAACAAGCCTGAAACATTAAAAATTGGTGACAGATGAATAAAAGGAAGTGGAAGTAATTTTGAGAATAAATGGTAATATCATGTAACTGAACAATCTGTGCTAGGGTTTGAGGGTTTTTTTTCCCATATCCATAAGATTTATTTATAATTTTGCCCCTGAACTCCATAAGGACAGAAATCCACCTAATGTCTATCATTCCATGGGGAAAAAAGTGGGAGAAAATCTGATTTGTACCATGCTTTGTACAATACCTCACTTCATTTCTTCTGGGGTGGGTTTTTTATGTATATGTAATTCTGAAAACATTTGATTAACACACAGGATGAATTCCCCTCAGACTGATTGAAATGAAATCCAAACAATTTGTCAGTACTGAGCAGACTGATACTGTCTCTGTGTTCCAGGGATCCCTAGCAGTGAGCCCAAATTAGCCCTCACTCACAGAAGCAGTCAGAGCCCCTGAGCTTTCAGCAGAAGTAGGATTAGATCTCTGCTAACAGAACCAAAGGAAATGTTCAAAAAAAAAACCTAAAAATTTCTGCACTTTTGCTACAGCATTTTTATTTTTCAGCAATGATCAGAAGCTGAGATAATTTTTTTATTAATAAAATAAAAATTAATAATAAGATCTCTTTTTTTGCCTCCCCATAGCCAGGAATTAATTCCACCTAAATGCAGTCTTAATGAATGGACAAACAATAAGTTCAGCAAGTACCTCAGCAGGCACCCACAAGGTGCTCAAATAAGAACCTCAAAGATCTGCTGTGACACCCAAGGTTTTACTGGTTGGCCATTTATAAATGATCAAAGTACTTCTCAGAACTTGCAGTCTCTGAAATGGAAATAATAGTTCTAATCTTAAATTTTACCTTTACACAGGTTTGGAAAGTTGTGTTTTTTTCTTGAAATAGGTTATATGTCCTAATTATAAATCAGTCTAAAACTGCCCTGTTCTCTTTGTTCCCCCATCTCGTACTGTTCATCCTAATCAAAGCCACCAGTCCCATCTCTCTGAGCATTCAAAAGAAATATTTCTAAGTTTTCAGGATTCATAGCTTCAATTATTCTTGCAATTATTTGCTAAATTTAATTTCTGATCTCATTCTATAATCCCAGTGACAATTTCTGATCAATTATTTGATGCAGCTTCAAAACAACAAATCCTAAACTGCACCTCATGCAAGATTGTGGTTTATGAGTGCTCCAAGGGTCAGCTATTGGTAGGACTACCTCAGAGAAAAACGAGAACATCTTCCCTTAGGATTCAAATCACTTGACAATTTCTGCACAACAATTTAATTAGGAAAATTAGCAAGGGAATACTTTGGACTATTTTGCAAGTTTTCAGTTTCCTACCAGCAATATTTCTCCCTCCAGTCCTGAATGACAGCTCTGATTAAGTTGTCGAGAGGAACAGTGGATCATCTCTTATGGGACCAAGATAAAGTTGCAGTCACTTCACAATTTGCAGTTTGCAGAAGACACATAAAGTGCATAAAGATCATTAAAATTAATCAAATATTAGGAATTTAATAAGACTGGATTTGATGGAGGAGAGTTGTGTGTGCATCCATTCCAGCTGAAGTTGCAGTTAAGCTGAATTTCAGTTTTATGCTCTTTTCTGGTAACTTTGCAATCTAAGCATATCAAATATTTTGATACAATTTTTACTCCTGTAACAGTTTGAGAAATCACTTAACCACTCATAAGGGTAATGGCTCTCGTGCAAACAGGTTTGAGAATAAGAAAAGCTTGTTGCACAATGAGGTGCCTTTGTTTCTCGATTTACTCTCCCTGTCTTAAAGGAGACCTTTAAGGTGAATTCTGAGTGAGCAGCAGAGCTGATAGAAACAACAATCAGGAGTCAATGATAGAGGTGCAAGAGGCACAGGGCTTTCGTGGCCAAATCTGTGTTAGAACCTCTCATTCACAAAGAGCTTGACTGCAATTGCCACCTGCAAAAAAGCAATTTGGAAAAGACATTGCAAAGATAAGGTTAATGGAATTTTGCTAAAAGCAACTCCTAAGGGATTCTCTGTTAAAAGAACCACTTTCCACTTTGGATCTTGGTTTATTTCAGTTATCAGTCTTGCAAATTAAGGCAGGCTTTTGACAATATAAAGTGTATAAATAAAATGCAGTCCTCCTTGAACTCTTTCAAATTAGCCAGCAGTGAGATTCAGGTGAAAGACCTCAAAATAGCATCATCCAAACTGCAGAATTTCTCTTCCCACAAGGAAAGTCAAAAGTGAATAGCAATGGACTGTTTACAATAAAGTCAGAACAGAAGCCCTGTTGACTTCCCCACTTCATCCAACTTGAGAACTCTGTCTGACAGGGAGGTACCAGCAGAAAAGCCATGGAGATTAAAATAGAGCTAAAAAGAACTGCATAAAGTAAGAAATAGTATGGAAATTAAAGAAACTACAGCAAAACTGTTAGAAATTAATATGGTTGAGGGCAGACTAAAAAACAACAAATTACCCAACTCACTCAGATGTTCATAGATAAGAAATTTTCTAAATTTTGTTCCTTTTGTCCTTGCATTTTTGTAAAGGGCTTACAGAACACTTTTGCTGAGGGGAAAACTGAAAATACTTCAAACAAATAATCTGTTAAAAAAAACCAACCACCTCCATGGAGAAGTGTGATGAAATTATTTTATTCTCTTGAACAGAATGGTCAAGGGAGATGGCATTTTCTAACTTTAAGACCTAAAATTGAAAACAGGATGTAGTAGATGTGATTTAAGTTAGGGACAGCTGTGCTGAAGTTGTATAGTAGGAAATGTAAAGGTATTACAGAAAGGATAAATTTAGACTTGTGGGCTGAGGCTAAAAGCTTTTTGTACCAAGCAGTACTTTTTGTTTCTGATCCAAATAACAGAATGCAAGCCACTGATTCTGAAGGGCTCTCATAATCACACAGTACTGTGAATATTTCAGCCCTCACATCAGAATGTCTGCAGACCTAAGCGACAATCCCTGTTTTTATCTCTGTGTTAAATGGGTTCATTTGCACAAAAACAAGGCACTCATAATTCACCTGCAAGTCAGGTACAAACCACAAAGCCCCTTGGCAATCCTGCCACAGCCTGGCTACTGTACACACTGCTCCCAGTTTGTGAAGAAACTGTTTTGCCTTGGAGATATTCCTTCAAACCATTTTCATGTATTACAGGGACACTCCTGTGTTGTTGGGGAAATATTAGAGAAGCCCTGCTGTGCCATTTGACCCTCGGCCTCAGTGTCTGGCTGGCACCAGTGTATGAATAAGTCTAGGAATGTGTTATTTCTGACAGTCATTGGAGTTTTGGCAAGTCTCCCTCTTGGGAGCAAACATGGTTTATGAAAAGGAAATAATCCTAAAAGTTCTGCTCATGATGGCTGTCCATAATACTGAACTCCCATTTTACACAGAGTTTCTTCTGTAGGATTGGATTCTGCTTAAAGGGTATAATGAAGAAAGATATGGGCAAGCCCAGCTCTAAATAGCTTTTCCTTCCCTCTATAATTCATCTATCTGCAGCCACACACAAATGTTATAGAATAGATTAGACCCTGAAAAACAACACTCCTGTTTATATATATTGGAGAAGGACCCTGATCTATTAATTTAGCAGTATAATTTATCACAATGACCCAAAAGCTTTCTGTCATTCCTGTGAGTTACAGCTTGCCTTTCCTTTAAGTTATTGAGCAGGAAGACAAAAATAATAATTTCATCCATAATTCTATCTCTATTGATATGTGAACTATATAAAGATATCCCAATTCAGACTGCGCTTGGAATTTGAAGTTCTATGTGCTGTTTGGCAACAAAGGAAAGAGAATTTTTTCCTGGGCTGCCTGTGGTGGTTTTTTAGAACTTGAAGGAGAGCTCCATATGAACAGAACTGTAATGTTAGCCAACCTGCCAATCAAGACACTAATCCTCCACACATCTCTACCATCAGGAGACAGATACCTGGAAGCTGGTATGCAGGAGATAAAGGGGAAAGTTGGACAGGAACCAGGAAATGTTCAAAATAAAAGTTAGATACGCATGTCCAGATATGTTTTCCTTAAAAAAAATAATCTAATATGAATGATATTAAAGAATTTTAACCTCCACAGATTAAACAGAGCTTTATGCACATACTCATGGATGTTGGTTGCTTCCAAGTACCCCCTGAAGCAGTATACTGCCTTCACTGCATTTCCAGACAAAGACAAAGAGTTTTTGAAAGAGGAAATAACTGCCCTGGTTAATTTTGAGTCACATCAATGACTGTGGAAGGCCTATTTAACTATTTAAATAAATAGGCAATGTTTTTATATTCAAGCCTTCACATCTGGATACAATAAAAACATGGTGAATTGGAGAAGCAACAAAACTGTATTATAATATCTAGAACTCAATGGTCATTGAATATTAAACATTGTGTTCTTTTATCCACTGCAAAAGAAAAATGTAAGGATCTCTAACTCTGCTGTCCACTTCTACTTTTTTCTGACACATTAAGGTTCAAGCAGATAAATTGGAATAATTTAAACAAATCTTTTCTTTTCAGACGTTCTCTTCAGATATTGCAAAAAATTCTTCAGATAATTGTAAATGTTATTTCTACCCACAACTCTTGATCTGTACCATATACCCAGGCCATTCATAAGATCAATTTGAAACTCCAAGTTTAGCTGTTTTGACCACGAACATAAGTTACAAGAACTGTTCGTGCTCAGTGATACACTGATTATCTTTTTTTTGAGATTAGGCTTGTCTCAAAACTCTGTGTGAAGTTATGAATGAGAATTTTGGGTTTTGTGAATATTCTTGCAATACTTAAAGTTGGCTGGCTCCCTAAGTGTTCCTGCCAGTAAAGTAATTTGCTGGAATACTGTTGGAAAGCAAATACAGAAGGGGTGTGAATACAGTCAAAGAGAACTCATTTGCAAATCAAATGGATGGTGGAAGAGGAGTTGCATTCAATGAATTCAACAAAGACACTGTCACAATAAATACAAGAACATTTGGCAAGGATAACCTTTGCAAGACTTGCTATCTGTGTTCTGCAAAGGTATCCATATGTGTGAAGTTCCCATCTCCGTGCAGGATTCTGTCTATTCCAACAGATGCAGAACTGGCCTATGGAACAGCTTGCAAAGCCAGATCACTAGACTAGCATTAACATTTAAAGCTGGAACTGAAACAGCTTTTCTGAAGTCATTGTATAAATAACTAGCCCTTGTACATAGAAGGAAGAGAATCTACATAATGCTTTATTCCTATCTAATAGTTTATTTAAAAAAACCAAAGCAAATACTACCATTATTATCACTACAGCATGGGAAAGAAATTTAAAAAAAGTGAATTGTACATTAATAAGAACTAGGTACAGGATATTTATATTTCAACTCTCCTATTCAGGACAGCAAAGAAAGATAGTCAGCAGCATTAAAAAAAACCAAAAAAAGAAAACCAAACCAAAACAAAACCAAAACCAAACAAAAAAAAAACCAAAAAAACAAAATAAACCCAGGAAACTATTATTTTCTCCTAAGATTCACTAAGAAACTGAAAAGCAGCTCTGTTTACCTCATATCCCACAACAGTAAGCAAGTCCACTCCCCCAGTTATGGTCACCTGCCTCAGGAAAAATTCCTTCTCCACAGAAATCACATCACGGCTCCCTGTCAGTAGCTGCTTGTAGCTGACCTGTCCTAGGCATCTACTGGTGTTGAGCAAAAAAACTGGATTTAATGAACTCTTATTTCTGCAAAGGGCTGTTTACCCTGGCAGCAGAGTACAGCAACTGGGCAAGGAGCTTCCTACTCATCCTGGATTGCAGTGGTGTCAAAACCCTGACAGGAGATCTCAGGATTCACCAAAACAGTAAAAGTCCATTCCTCTTCTCTGGGCTTCTGTGAGTGAAACCAGCAGTGAAAGAACACAGCCACGTTTCTCAAATCTTATCCATACCCTTCCTGGCTATACTGTAATGGGATAAACGTGCCAACTTGAGTTGAGACTTGACTTGTGATTTGACAATTTGACACAGCATTTTTTTTTTTATAATTATAATTACATTTCCCTTTAGTAGAAAAGATTAAAAATAGAAGAACTTAAGTTTGAAATCAAACAAAACCACTCTTTGAAATATTTGTTCTGGCTAGCATTTCTAATATTTTGGTATCATTAGATTTCAAAATGAAAAGGTTTTGAAACTATAAGTTTTTTGCAGGTCTGTTAACTTCTGATGGACTGTAGCTATTATCTAAAGAGACTCAGGAAAAACAAATTAATTGCAAAGCTTGCCTGATGCCTTAAAAAAAACCAAAAAGAAAAGGATGTCCAGGCAATGACACTTGTGTGGGGTCCAGCTTCCAGCTGAGTTCTAGAAGACTGTATAGTCCACACTCCCTTTTCCAGTGAGGCTGCCCAAAGGAGGATTACGGCGCACTTGGTCAGTTCTGAGTTTGAACCAGGCTCCAGAGATGAAAGCACATGAACTAATCTGTTGAGCTGTGAAGTTCACTGCTGTGCTGGTTTATAAAAATCCTATTAGCAGTGTGACTGAGGGGTCAAAAGATAAGATAGCAGACAGCTGGAAATGATGGATCAGACAAATATTTTAGACAAGAAAGGTATTTCTTAGACATGTTGTACTTAACCATGTACTATACAACCAGGCAGCACTGGTGGCTAAAGGGTAACTGACTCTTCTATTGCTAGAGAATTGTTAAGTTTTAAAGTGATTCTGTGCTGTCTGCTAGGTTATCTTGTGTCACAATGACTTAGCATCCATTTTGGCTTCAGCAAAACATTAGTTAAGAAAAGCAAATACCATGCATAATTAGCAAATTTGACAAAAATTGGCAATTTTTTGGTCATTTATAAAGGAAAGAAGAACAAGGAATGGAGTAGTCTGAAAACCTATCAGAGGTACCAATACTCTTGGTGTGCTTAAATGCAGAGTGGTTAAGAACACAAAGACAGAACCAGAGGGAGCCACCTAAATTATTGAAACCAGTCCCCTTGTATAACAGGGAAGGCAAACAGCAAATACTTAGTCCAGCATGTTGCACAGACCAGACCCTTTGCAGCCAGTAATGCTTTACAGTTCCATCCCTTTACACAATGTTCAAGTCAAGTTAAAAAACTAACAGCTGACATGACTATATGGCATAGTAGGGGAAAAAAGAAAAAAAAAAGCAAGAGCATCCCTGAAGTATTACAGAATTGGGCAAAATCCCAGATAATCATAGAAAATGTAGTAACCATCCAGACAGGAAGAAAACATTGCTCCCATTCCAATCTCTATGTGTTTTTATCAGTCTACCTGACAGAACTTTCCTACCTGATTTCAAATATCTAAATCATTGTGCCTTGAGATTTGAGTTTTACACACACCAACCAGAAATGAGATAATGCATGTGGAGGTAAGAGGAGCACTGACATTCTGCCAGCATAGCACTGCTGGAGATAAGGTTTAAATACAAGGACTGGGAAGCTGATAGAAAGTTGCTAAAAAGGGAAACATGTACATTGGATATTGAGGATAGGCAGAAAGGGTGCTAAAAGATGGATCTTGGCTGACCTACACAGAAGAGTAAAAAATGAGTGGGCTCGTAGAACACACAAATTTTTCAGATTCAGAAGTATTGCCAGTAATAACGTGCTCCCAAATGCTCAGGGTTTCAGCACAAGCCCTTTGACCTGTTACCATGAACACTACACCAGTGGGTGCTCTCATCTTATTACAAAAGTTCTGTACCTTCTCAGGGATTCCTTATAGGCAGCTCCTTGCAGTACTAACTCCCTCCTCACAGCACAGCCAACAACTCCAGCCCTCTTCTGGCCTAACCAGCCCACTCTTTTATAGCACCCATCTTTACAGGACACACCTGTGGCCTGTTAAGGGCAGGCCTGTAGCTAATCTTTGGTCCTTAGCACAGCTGCAGGTCCTTAGGGGTGAGATTGCATTCTGCACTATCTCTGTTCTCTTCCATTCTATCCCCCACAAGAGGGGAGTGAGACACCCCTCTCCTCATTCCATGTGTTTTGCACAGGAGAATTTTACAGTTTTTTCCCCCTCAGGGCTATGGGCACCTCAGCTGACTCATATTCTGTGTTATAGGCAGGGATGCAACCACTGCCTCAAAGGGTGATAGTCTTAGAGAGGGGGAACAAGACAGTTTACACCAATTTGTCCAGAGACCAAACTTACTGCACTGTGCAAAAGGCAAAAATACTAAAAAGAAGTGTAAGATTTGTTTTGCTTAGTTTTTTTAATTGGAATTCAAGTGAGGAAAGTTTAATGGTGTATAATTTCTGAAATTTGGCTGGAGTTTGGGATTTATGAGTTAAAATTTAATGGAGATTAAAAACTGGAGATTAGTCCATTGCAAGATGAATTAAACCGGCCCATGAGTGATTCACTTGCAAGAAAGACTATTATGACTTCAGGATAAACCAAGTAGGAAGAAATAACATCTTATTTGGATTTCAGGATTTAGTCCTGTAGAACTCTTTTGTTAAAATATTTTTAAGTAATGAAAAGCACATATTTTATTATTCCTATTCAAAACAGTAAAAACTCAAACCAAAACCACCCCTCAAACAACCCCAAAATCCAACAGTACTTTGAGGCAGTTACCACACAAATTCCTATTAGTACTGACAACACATAACCAGATTAGAATCATCATGCTTTGGGCTAGAAGCAGCTTTAAAGCTCATCTTGTTCCACCCCTGCCATGGGCAGGGACACCTTCCACTACCCCAGGTTGGTGCAAAACCCCTCCAACCTCATCCTGAACACTTCCAGGGATGGAGCAGCCACAACTTCTCAACACAAACTCTTTCAGTGTCTCACCACCCTCATCATAATTTTTTTTTCTCCTATCCAATCTAAATGTAATGTATACTTTTGAATAGTAGATAATTAGAGACTTCCATAAAGTAATGTAATATTCCTTTTCTTATGTGACCTGATAAGAGTTTTTCTACAAGATATAGCAATAAAAATTAGGATTTGTAGTGTCAGATTTTATATGCTTCCACTTATTTCCTTTAACTAGTAATAGTATCACAGCAAACATGATTTCTTTCAGTGCCCATAGAGATTGAAAAGCTCAGATTAACTCTGCATACTCCAAGAACAATTTAATTATTTTTATTTGCAGGAGGTGACAAACCATGTTATTGATGCTGGAATCACTGAAGGATTGCACTCAGGAAATTAGGCTTTTTCCCACCCCAGACAAAAGCACTGTGTTCTCAAACCATTAATTTAATATCCCTCCTTAAAGTGCTTTTAAAGAATTGTAGTGTTACAGTGCACATCGAGTCACTTGCCTGGAAAATGATTTCTATCTTTTAATAATTTCTCTTTTTTAATGCATATTTTGCCATCAAAGGTGGAGTAACACTTAGTCCTTGCTATAAAAGACTCAATATCATTTGTGTGACAAGCTCTTAGTGTTGTATCAACACCTCCAGAAAGAAAAGAATTTCCCACTTCTTGTGCACACCTTATACTGTATCCTTAGATATGCCTGTAGAAACCCCTTATGTGTATCACTAAATATTTTCCAGTGCAAAGATGTTCTTGCCATTTTTGTTTCATTCTCAGAAGCTGTCCTAGGTTCTATCTCCCCCCTCAACTCTTATGTGGCTTAAAAGAAATTGTGCAAACCTGACTTCTTACTTAAGAAAGGTAATCCATGTCCCATGCTTCCCTCCAAGCTGACAATGCACCTGGGACAATTTGAGGCTGTTTGCAAACAAAACCACACAAATTGGTATTAAAGAAATACTGTACCTCAGCCATCATTTCCTCGTGGGCTGTGACTGCCTTAATTTGGACCAAGGCATTTCTGGATGATAGGATCACAGCACTGCCTCTGGTAGAAAATCCTCTGCAGAACACTGGATACTGATGCTCTTTGGAAGGGGCTCAACAAAGTCATCTGTCACCTGAAATACTCATTTGGGGAACCTTCTATGCTGTAAAATCCTGAAATGTACTGATATGAAACTGGAATGCTTTTTCCTCTTTAAATTACAAGTTCCAGTGAGTGTAAAGGTCTAAATAGCATGGCAAGCTCATGTGATGGAAAGTACAGCCAGTAGATTTTGTGTGATGTTGTTGATGTGATTCTAAACTGATGAATTCAGCTTATACTGCACTTACCATAGGAGTGGTAGATAACTTTTCTGTTACCTCACAGTGAGTTGCTGTAAATCAGAACCAACTCTACTCCTTACAAAGCTAGAAATTGGGAACTGCAGTTCAAGTCAGCACAGAGAGAAAGACTACTAAAAAAGAGCTCCTTTCCCCAAAACATTCACCAGTAAGGAGCTGTAAGCCTGAGAAAGACATCTTCAAAACCACAGGAAAAACAACTTACTGGTCAGGGAAATGATCAAATGTTAGGAATCTGAAAGTACAGGGAAAAAAAAATAGAAACAGTTGTAGCTACTCTTTTTTTTATAAAGTAAAAATGCCTTGTAGATATAGAGGACCAAAGTCAAATTATTAGTTTTGCCTAATATCTCCCATTTGTGTTATTCATATCTTGTACAGGACTGCTTCACGTGGGCTGTATATTTAGGCACATTCTGAAGCATATATATATAAATACGTGCACATTCTGACACGTGTACATACATAGATCTTCTCCCTCCACTTTCATCTCCTTTCATCCTTCTCCCTCATCACAGATGCACACACACCTCTGCTGAAATGAAATAATTCTCACTGCTTGAGTTGGCTACAGTCTTAAGTTCAAACTAGTGATTTTTTTTCTTCTGTGTTCACATCTATATTTTTTCTCTGCAGGATTTAAAGCCTGAGGAGCATGAAAGATAGAGTGAAAATAAATTTGAATTCTATATTACAAAAAAAAAATGTGAATATCAAAAGATTCTTTCACAGCTGTGTGACTGCTGGCATTTGTAAAGAGTCAAAGAATCCTGGAATATAAAAAGGCAGAAACACAGTTGGTTTTTCAATCAAGTATATGGAGAAAAAGAAAAAGAAAAAATCTATAGGAACAGCAAGAAGGGCTAGGGGTGGGTGACAGGTAAAACCTATTTCCTTAATTTAAACAGTCATTTCTAGAACCACTTGAGCAGGAGGATGATATGAAAGATTGACAGATTCAGTTCTACTCTTTAAACTGTGGTTTGCATTTTACCAGCAATATAAGGAAGAAGATGAAAGATGTCTTTCCTTATTCCTTACTTAATTGAAGTGCCTATTTAGAATGACATTTAATAAAAGATACAATTTTTCTGTGGTTATGATTTGTATTGCCAGAGCATCTAAGACCTCTAGTGATAAACCAGAACCTTGCTGTGCTAGTGACTCAGGTATTGAGAAATGACTTTGGGTGACTCCAAGCATGTTCCATATTCTGCAATGCTAATGGGAGGAAGGAGACAGGACTACTTTAATCCCCCCAGTAAATTCCTGTCTGCTGTTCAAAAATTGTGGCAAAAAGGATCTTCCATTGCTAGAAAGTTTCTGGCTCAAGGGGAACAAGAGCACACAAAGACTTGGTGAGGTGGCACTGCTTAGTTTGCCCTACCAGCAACCTAACAATGTCTTGTAGTCTCCTGGGAATAAATGTTCGAATTAATATCAAACAATTTGGGGTGCAAGAGGAAAGCTTTTTCAAAATGTTCTTCTGAAACATTTTAAAAGAGAAAGTTCTTAGTGAAGTAGAAGGGAAGCACCTCACAAAAGGGTGATGCCTGTGCTCAGTTTCATAATTTCTCATAGTTTGATCCTTTTCCATTTCCTTACTTCTTCCAAACCTCAAGTCACCCTCCCTCTTCATGGATTCACAGGCTCCCAGGCTGGTACCAGTTACAATAACTCATTGCCACTAAAGAAGTTCTGCTCTGAGGTTTTCAACAATACTTCAAGTACTTAGATACAGAATTACCATAAATTGTAAAAATTTTGTATTTCTGTGCTTTTAGAGCTTGATGATGCCCATTAGAAAAACTTCTTGTTTGGTTAATTCTTTTAATTGTAGCAGGTTTTTCTAGCCCGACCAAGAATAAAGGAGGTAAAATAAAAAGACTGTTTCTATGTCCTGTAACAGAGAGGAAGAAGATAAGAAGATGCTTGTTGGTTTTAATGAATTCATCCTGAATAGAGCTAAGGTTTGTATCAGGCATTAGGTTTGTTCTGTATCCTTACCAAATATGCATTCAAAAATCTGCAGACACTAACCACAAGTAAGCTGGTTTCCATATTACATGATTAGGTCCTGAAGGTCCCTTACAACCCAAACCATTCCATAATTCTATGGGTGCAGTCACTGTCAGTGAAAAATATAAACCAAAAATCAGAAATCTGGCATGCTGACAGCTAAAGAGCTGAATCTGAGAGAAGATGCAAGCAATGTTCTTTACATGGCATCTAATGGACTGGGCTATAGAAAAACCTCATGAATACTGAAGCTTTGCTAAAGACTTTTTAATATATTACAGCCACTGTTGAAGGAAGGGCTGTTCATTCAAAGCTTTCCAGAAACTTGTGAGAAATGTTTACTCATTATTACTATATTGCAATTCATTGGATATCACGAGTTTTAAACTAATTATGGATTTTTTTTCTAATATCTCCCATTTGTTGGCTCTTAAACTGATAAATATACAAAGCCTGACAACCACACTCTCAATTTTATTTTGTGGGGAAAAATTGCAAAAAATGCCATTATGGATGCACATGGTTCAGATCTTTTGATTTTGTCTTTAGATCTGCTTCAGTCTCCTCTCTCAAAGTGTTTCTAAGGCAGCAGAATATTGGTGGCTCACCAAAATGTCTTTTTATTTTCTTGTGTACATGTCATATAAAAATGTATCACATGGAAAGAGCATAGCTGCTAAAATATAAAGTTAAATGTCAATTGGAAGAGAGAGCATTTGATCTGCATCTTCTGTGGACAGTTTGCCCTTTGGATAAGCAGCTACTGTAATTATGAAAAACTGGAGAATGCTTTGCATGGACTTGGCTTTTTCCACGTAGACCAGTATCACGTTTTCCAGCTAAGTAAGCTGTGTTTGTCCCTAAAACTGAACAGAATAAATGCAGTTGAGCTATGGGTTGAGTGCCAGTGGAGGCTGAGCTCACCATGGTGAAAGTGTCCTTTAAACAGTTACCTCAGTTTTGTAAATAGGCTATTCCAAATATTAGATAAGTGTAATTAGAACAGCTGTGTTTTGGAAGAGATTTCAAGGAATTTTAATCAGAACTACATCAATTGTAGTAGTGAAGAAATTAATATATGCATATGTGTCTGTTTATATTTATCATTATAATAAGAGCATCCAGCCCATCACTGGGGAATCCAGCAGTGCCCCCTTCAGCTGGCACGGCCAGCAATGAGAGTACCCATGTGCTCTACCACAGGTTTTGTTTTACTTGCCCTGAGTTCTGTGTAGCACAGCCTGACAAGAAGCAAAACCCAAAGCTAACTAGGCAATCTACAGTAAATAAATACATATCTCTAATGAGCTGAAAAAAGTAAAAGGTCAGAGGCTGAGTTTTTGACAACATCCTAAGGAACATGTCCAGCTGTTGGAAACCCAACCTTTGACATCACACAGTTGACTGGTTGTGAATTCTTGAAATAATAGTTGAAAAAAATTGTAGATGCTTTTCATATGAAAAATAAAATAGGATCACCAAAAAAAAAAAAAAAGAAGGAAAAAAGGAAGTCTTTGCAGCACACCTTCAGAATTGTATTTTTATTTTTTCTTTTATATTCTATTCAGCTTTTATCAAAGTAGCTACATCAAACTAAGCTCCTCTCAGAGGGCACATCATATGAAGCCAGTAATGCCAGAAAAGAAGCTCCCTTTTCAGAAATGCTTGCATTTCAGCTATCTGCCTTTTTCCCCTTGACCAGTTCTAAGTGGTAAACTCTTCAAACTTCCATTCAGCTTCAGGGAAAATAAAAAATATATTCTTTTGTTTGCAAAGATCTTAAAAATATATGAAACAACTCTGATACTTCCATCATAATGCGTTGTCCTCAGTAAGCCTTTAGAAGAACATTAAAACACTGCCAAAGTTCACATGGAGTTAATTTCTCTCCCTTACATAGTATCAGCTCAGGACAGGAAATGCAAAACTGATTTCTTCTCCCCCTCTCATACGAACTGTGCTCTCAAGTAGGTAGCTGGGTGTCTTGTCAATTAAACACCCAAATGTTGTGTTCCACACAGCAATAGGTATCTCAAGCTCAATATCCCTCTTTGTGGGATCACAAATTTAAAATCAATTTGAAACAGATCAGAAATGAAAAATGCATGTTTGAATAAACCAAGCAGTCATATCACTTCATAACTATATACAAACACAACTACCAATTAATCCTGAAGATTCATTTTGTCCACGGGAAAAAAGCAAACAAACACTACTCATCAGCAGCTCTGTGCTCAGTCAGCAGCCAGCGAGGGCTGCCTTTGGTGGCTCTGCTCTGAGGGTTTATCACCCTGTCAGCACTGCTGGGCTCAGCCTGGTCCTGCAGCCCTTGCACTGTGAGCAAGAGGAGCACCAGCATTGGTACCTCAGGCTCCTGAGTGCCTCGTGGATGATGGACCTGCTGTCCCGGGAATGGTTCTGGTTTTTATATTATATACTAATCAGATTTACCCACACTTGAGAGCAACTGCAAGTAAAACAAACATTGCTTTAACAGCAGGTTTTAAAGAGAAAAGAGACCAAGGGGGATATTTATCTGTGTGCTTCAATGTTAGCTGTGTTTTATGACACAGCATTTCTATGGGAAAGGCACAGTGATTCTGGTAAAGCTTTTTTCTTCCCGTTTAATCCACACTAAATTGCATTTGTAGCAGGCAGCACTATTTTTGCCCCCACAAGGTTGACAGGGAGGCCTATTAATTGTGCTATTCTAATACTGAGTAACTGATCTTTAGTGTTATCCCTTTTATTAGGGGACACATGTCATACAACTCCAGAAACAGCAGTGCACTTATAACAGCAGATGAATTAGCCCTCTGAAATTTTTCCTATTGTCAATTGCTTCTATTGGTTAGAAACCATCTAACAAAAAAAATTATTACAAGGCATAAAATATGAGCAGATTGCCCATCTAGCAACTGTTTATGTAACTTGTGAAATATTTATACTGAAGTCTTATCATTCTTCATTTTCACATATTTTGATTTTGTTCTTTCACTGTAACAGATAAAAAATAAAGAACATGTCATGCTGTAAATTTTGATTTCCTTTAAAATTTAGACCCTTCTGACATTTTCAGGAAACTAGAATGTCAGTTAGACATAATCAGTAATTCATTTAAAGTAATTGCCTTTAAAATTGTCTTGGGTTTCTGTTACATCTTTCAGTTAAACATGAACTGTAAACACTTTTAATATGATGTTTCAAACTGAGATTCGAGCTAACTGCTTTGCAACCCTGTCTGCTGCTCTGCTACATCAAAGGATCATGAAACCTGACATTAAAATGCAACCACCTCTTGGTGAAACAGGGGAGCAAGGAACAACGGGTACAACACAAAAAGGAAGAATATTACTGAGACAAAGCTGCAGGGAAGATTTCTGTAGGCAGTGTGCTCTTGAAGACAGGTTCAGAACAAAATTAATCTGGCGAAACAGGTAAGAGGAAAATGACTGTTTGGGGTTATATGCCAAAGGGCCCTGAGGCAGGACCTTCAGGGAGCAGTGGACAAGCAAGGCTAAAAAAGGTTGTTAAGTTGTTGTGTTTGGCTGCTTTGCTTATAACAACTTAATGGATCCAAGGGAAAGAGCCTTGTGCAGCTGTGGCTTCGTGTGGACAAAGAACAGTTTAAATCTGGATACTTTCTTTAAATTTCTGAACTGGATCTCTCAGGCAGGTCACTTGACTTTGCTCTTCTTAAGACACGAAGTTTGGAATTGTGTGGCTAATGCTGCCATTAGCTAGGTGGAGGATCCCTGATTGTTTGGACTGCACACAAATTGCTTCGCGGCACTTCAGCCGCAGCGTTAATGCAGCGCGCCATCATTGAAATGCACGAGAGCAGCAAAATGCAAACGCCGACGTTTGTTTTGCAGCCAATCTGATAGAAGTGTAATTCATATCACTGTAATGAGGGCTGCTTACTTCCTGTCTTTTTTGAAGTCTCTACACCTTCTCAAGGGCAAAATTGTTTTCTAAATAGTGTGCCTGAATTCAGTCTCTTCTGTTGAAGAACTCCATCAGAGAGAACTAAAATAGCTCCCATTTACACACAGACCCTGTCCTCGTAATATTTGCATGTTGTCTGGAAGCCTGTAGCCTTCTAATTCTATAAACAGCTCACAAAGTCACGCATTAATTTCTTAAGGATCAAGAAGTTGCTTAAAGTCAGAAAAAAAATATAAAATGCAAATACAAGCCAAGAGAAAAAAAAAAGAAAGTACATTATGTGACAGTATGTGAAGGTATGTATGTGATAGAATAACAGATTTTGTTACTATTTCAGCTTTCCTGGACACATCTGCATTAATAGCAAGAGGAAGGCCAGCACTGAGCATCTGGAATGTTTGCTGGGTAAAAATTAAACATCAAAAAAACTTGGCATCCTTCACCAGTCCTCCCAAGCCAATTAAAAAAACAAACCAAAACACCAAACAAACACCAAGCATCTCATCTTGTCAAAACAGGAGCACTAAGCTCATGAAATAAAAGCAATGAAAAGAAGCAAAAATAAGCCATTTCTGATGTTCTGGGTCTCTTATTTGTAATGTTATCCATCCTAATGCTTTTACTGACAAGTGTTACTTGAGTTCATTGGCTGTCAACCACTGACATTTGGGGACTCCTTCTAAGAAAAGTGCTTAGGAAACTGGATATGCAGCAGCCACAGTATTGAACAGCTGAATATTTTCTTTAATATGGTGTAGCTTTATCTACAGTCCTCAAATCTATCTGCTGGCTCTGTTTTTCTGTAAGGAAATAGGTAACACATGTGTGTGCATATAGGCCATTGTGATGACTCAGAAATTTTTGGCTCTTTAAGGAAACTGTTTGTTACAAATCCTCCATTTTCACATGTCTGTTTTCATTCCATATTCACCAGATGTCACAACTTCACTTTTGTTCATGCATCACAAAACAGATTCAGTGCTGTTCTTTTCTGTAATCCTAAAACAGATTTAAGGATGACAGGTAGAGAAATAATTTTAGTAATCCTTTCATTACCTACCTTCTCGTCACCTCAGAAAGTGGCAGAGGAATTCTCTGCCTCAGCTAAACAGACCTTTGGAAATCTTTGATCCCTGCTTCTGATATATTGGTTTAATTGGTCCTATTTTGATCAAGCTAAATTAAGTCTCCTGCTCTTGAAGTAAAGTAACACTGAAACAGTTGCCTTAATTTCATTTTTGCTGTCTCAGGGCAACAGAAAAACCCACGTAATCCACTCAGGAAGCACTGATTCACTTGTGATAGCAGGTGTAGCTGAAAACACAAAAAACCTCCTTCCCACTAAGAATTTGAACTCATTCAACATGTACTAGATGTTCCAGGGATAGACAAGAAAAAAACATGCTCTACTTATCACTTCCCCCCCCCCACAGATGCATATACTAAATGTACACTATAACTATACACTAAATATAGACTATATATTAAATGTGAATGTGGCATTTCACATCTAATATTAAGCTTGAAATGTAGATGCAATATACAATATTGTCAAAAAACCTCCCTCCTTACAGTGGCAAGTGATCCTCTTTGGAAATTCCCCAGACTGACCTACTCTAACTCCCAGTCAAACAAATCCATTCCTCCAGGAATCATCACAAATCATGCTTTTTTCTTTTCTTTGTTTTTAGAAGGGTCTTGCTTTGACCAGCATTTCCTTTGCATATCAAACATTCCTTCTATCATAATCACTATTAATGAAAGGACCAGAAAGAAAGGGCAGGCTTTGTTATCTTCTCACCTTAACAGAATCAGCAGGAAATAGATCAAAGGCTGACATATCCATTCCTGACCTTCCCTTTTGCCTCGTTTGCAGAATTTGGGAAGTATTTACTTATCCTCCTTCCCCCTCTCTCCCTTTGCTCTCTGCATCCCAGGCATTTCTGGTATCAAGAGAGCAGAGTGCTCCTCCATCCATATCTTGTCTTTTTACCCCCACAGCAAAAACCTCCTTATTACTGCTCTGAGCTCTAAGGATTTATTTACCACAACGTGCAGTTGGCCCAGAATACTTTCAGATCTACTCCACAGTGGTATAAATAATTTCACAGCACAGAGGCAAATTTGGCTTTGCCCTAAGAACCCAGCCCCTCTCAAAGCCTCCTGCAGGTCCCCACACATGTAAGTGAGGGGTTTTGGAGTTAGGAGCGTGTGAATCTTCCTCTTCACTGAAATTGCCCTGTCAAGAACAAGAGTTGCATAGGATAAATTTTACCATTTGAAGCCTAGATGATTTTTTTAATGGAAAATCATTTAATCCCTATTAAATCATAAAACAAGAAACCAGGATAATAATAGCTAAAGCAAGCACAAAGGAACAGAGGAAGAATAAGGTTCTATATTCTATTCATTTGCTTTAAGACAGACTACCAAAAGTAGGAGGAAGAACATTTCCAGGAAGATAGGTTTAGTTTGACAATATATAAATAGCCTGAGCTGAGGATGTAACAATTGCTCTGTCTCTTCTAACACCTGGCAGGGCAGTAACTAGAACTGAGCTGATGGTGGAACTGGAATGTTTTGCAGCTTAGATTTCTTCAATGAGGCTAAGCCAGCTCAAAAGATTTCACTGTTGCTCTAACACACAAGCCTTTGATGTTTCCTCATCTTTACATCATAGAAGGAGCTCAAAGGGTTAATTAAAATTTAATGATATCGGCAGTACTTTGAAAAAGTTATGAACTTGGGTGAGATCAATCACTTTCTTGGACTGTCTGACTTCAAAGCAAACATTATGCAAAGGAAAAAAAATCTCTCATTCTGCATTGAATTCATAAGCAAGGATTTCCTCATTAGCGGTCTGTGCATGGAGGAGATTCCAAGTTCAAACTGGAAGAGGTGAGGTGCCAAAAAAATGGTTAATCAGAATTTCATGCCTTTGATGCTAGTCACATGTTGAATGAATGCATCACTGCAAACCAGGGGACACTTGAACAGTCCCAAAATAGGAAGTCAGGGATTAAGGCATGAGCAATCTTTTTTCCAAATTCACAACTTGTTTGCAGAGATTTAGCTAAAACCTCATTAACTTGTTTATTCACTCTTACTGACATTCAGCAAAATGTCAACTGAAATAACAAAAGTAAAGTTTTTAAAAATGTACACATCTCTAGTCTGCATTTGTAGTTTTATTTGTTTACTAGCTACATTTTATTTGAGCTGACAGCTTTCACTTCCTGCAGTCTTATTCTGACCTGAAGGTATTACTGTATTTTCTAAGACAAATACACTTTAGATGACAAAATTATGAAAATCCCCTATAAGAGATCTGAGTTTACCAGTGACTAGTTAGATTTATCATGAAGATTAAGAAAAATTTACTTTAATGCATTCAAGTGTTGACAGTAAAGCACCATCTCAGCTCAGAAAAGGGAGCCTGATTCAGCTCCAACCCTGTGCCTTCCTCTAATTCCAACACAAACCTACTGTGCAAAGGTGGAAATATGCTCTGTGGTAGGATTCCTTCTGGAGATTGGTTTTATCACATATTTAATAATCTTCATAAGCAATCATGGGGTGTATTCAATAGACCCATGTGTTCAAAGCTCTACAGTTCTCAGTGTAATTATACACCTACCACAAAACATTTATTGCCTCACTCAATGCCTAAAATGTATGACATGTATTTTCATTGAATGACTCCTGTTTGCAAATTCTATTTCTTAAAAATGTCCTACTCTAGACATAACTGTATTCAGAACCACCAGATTATGAATTCAGTTATGTATTCATAACTGGTGGGGACGCAGCACAAGGAAAGAGTAAAACTGCTTTGTGCAGAAATGCCTTGCTGGTGTACCCTGAAAGGGTTACTGAGAATGATGCCTGCAAAATGTGCAACCAACTTCCTTAGAGGACTTCTTCAGGCTGTTGTGATTGCAGGGCTTGCATCATTTATAGAAAGAAAACCATGGGCAGTCCCTGTTAAAGATGGACTGGTTCATCAATGCACTCTCATGGTAATGCCTGCTTTCCTTCCAGCTCTTCACTAGTGAGAAAGCCCCAGCTTTGGTGGTTTGTTATGTTTTTCCTGTTGGTGTTTTTTGTTGTTGCTGTTTTCTTTTTTCTTTTTCTTTTTTTTTTTTTTCTGGTACCAGCAGACTTTTAGTTCAATGTAATGAAGATTTGCCAAATCACCCTGCAAATCCACATCTGATTAATAACTGAAAAGGAAGTTGTCAGTTGGAAAAAACAATATTTATGTTCTCAGCATTTCAGATGGCTTGTATAGGCACACACTGAGCTGATTTTGGTGGACTAGAGCCATCACTATGAAGATGATCCTTTCCATGGTATCATAACAAATATTTCAATAAAATGCTGGATTTTAATTTATAGATTTCAGTCGAATTAGCTCTGTGGTAAAGAGTTTCCATTTAAAATGCATTCAACCTTTTTTTTAGGGATACAGATGAAAAGGCAGCAGTAGTATTTAGAGAACCAAAGCAACAACAAATTGATTTTCTTTTTGGAACTCCCTTACCCCTTTAATAGACAGAAATTCTATAAAATCTATTTCTGCTTTTGAGGTGGAAGATAATAATAGCTGTCATTTTTCAAGGGAAAAAAAAATTACCTAAAAATGAGGTAGAGCTGTCTTTCTGTCTTCATCTTTTGTCTGATGTCAAAGCCAGAAAAACAATACAGCAAGGATGAGAAAAGGAGCAAGACAGCAGCTCATCCTTTCAGACCTGTCTTTCATTTCCTGACAAACCTGTTGGGCAAAGACAGACAGACCACAAGGTCTTGTCAGCTCCTCGAGGATGGCAAATCCATACTCAGGGCTGTTTGTACACAGGGCTGGTAGCACTCCTGTCTGGTCAAAAGAGGGTATGGAAACACTTTTGGTCAGGTGAATCTGACTTTTTATTTAAAAAAGGCATTAGAAGAGAGGATGCCAGGAAAGCAGATGTGTGAGACAGAGGAAGAGGAGGCACAGAGGAAGGGTGACTAAAGCCTCACTTTGTGGTTTCTGGGCTCTATCTTGAGGTGGTGGAGGAGGGCTCTTCTCTTCTGAAAAATGCCTGGGGGTCTCTTTGGCAATCCAGAGGTGCCATAAGACAGCCTTTGAAACTCAGCCCCTCAGCCCCTTCAGGCCCCTGTTCCCACTGAAGTGAAGGGCTGGGATTGCCCACGTTGTGGATGTGATCTCATTTATCTTCATATGTACATACTGAATGAAACATGTTTGGTTCAGAAAGTCAGGCTTTGATTTGACAGAGAGGTATGAAATAGAGAGTTCCCTTTCATGCCAAACATCAGTAAAAATTGTATGTGGTTCGTAGTTTCATTATTTGGGGGGAAAAATAATCTTGTTCAGCTAAGCCATATATAAATGTCCACATGTATAAACAGCAGCATCATGTTGTTATTTTAACTTTATATACTTCTTTCTTCTCTAGTGATTTTCTCCAGTGAGATGAAGACACTGGCCAATCATTAATGAAAAGAAATTAAATCCACTTATTTCAAAATTAATAACAGATATTTTTATTCCTTTACATTGATCTTCTATTAATTTATTTATAAATTTCCAGTAGCCTTATCTTTAAAATTAACAAAATATTAACATTAAAACTATATATTTTTCAATAAAGTTCAACGAAGTCATAGTATATAAACACACAGAATTTTAAAACTACTAAAATAGGCTTATTGAGGGCAGATAATGGGACTGCTACTACCTTTTGGTGTGTGAATTTTGTTTTAGTTACAGGGTTTCGAGTTAGGGATGTCTCTGTTCATTTGAATTATTTCTGAATTCTAGTCTGCCCTAGCCTAAAAATCACAGGTAATGCCGCCAAGTGCCCTCAAGTTCTATAAGCAGTCCTAAATAATGGGTACTCTGACTTCATTTAAGAAGTTAAAATAAAACATCAGCCTGGTTTAGCTGTGCCATAGTAAAATTTAAATAGAAATGAAGGATTTACTGTGACACTCAAGTCTATTACAAACTGTTTGCAATAAAAGTATTTTCACGATTAGGTATAAGTAAATGAGGAGACCAAAAAGTTCAAAATGACAATCAAATTATTTCCATAAGAGCTACTCCCTACAACCATTTCTAGTACTGGTGATTCCATGTGACTAATGTACCAGAGACAGACACAGCACTGACAGGGAGACAGAGCCACTGGGGAGAGGGAAGATGCAGATTAGGAAGGCTGAATACTGCACTGACAATCCACCAGGCACAGCAGCCATGAGAAACTTCCAGAGGGAATCCCACACTGCAAAGTTCTATTATAGCAGGAAAGACCTTAATGGTTAATGAAAATTAGCTCTGACATTTGGGAATTGAAAGGGAAGTCGTGAGAGGAACAGTTCAGTCAGCTCTCAGACTCTTCTCCAAGACCCTGTGGAGCTGTGACAAACTTCTTTTACTTTTATAAAATGATCTCATGTCTGAGAAGACCCCGAGGAAGGTGTCAGGCAAAGAAACAAACGCTTTTTGATGACAGACGATCACCTATCTTAATAACAGCTTTTACTGTTCACTCCAAAGACTTTCAGGTTCTTTATTTTAAAAATATAGAACATTGCTAAATGAAATACAAAGTGCCTTTGGCTGTTGTCACTGTACCTCTTTCTGTGCTTCGTTTTTCCCATAAAACTCTCTGCTGTAAAGGGGAAACCGGTTTAAAAAAAAAAAATTATTTTCTTTTCTCCTCATTCACAAAGAGGTATTGTAGGAAGACAAATGGGAGAATGAGAAAGGGGGAAGTATACACTGCATCCTTTCAAAGCACATTTATTCTGCCCTAGCATGTGTTTCATTGCCTCTCAAGGGTGCACTTTATCTGCTTTTCTACTTCCAAGTAGATACAGTGCCGTTATACCTCCTGAACATCTCCTATTACATCACCACCCCACTGAATACCAAAAGGATGACATGGATTCAAAATGTTCAAATGTTGCAGTTCTGTTAAATCCTCATTAAGCCACAAAATTTTTAAAGATTCCAGGTTGGAGGCCTATATCCCCTTAGTACATCTCAATAAGTCTGCTTGGTCTATGGAGGACATGAATTAACATTTCATCCTGTAGAAGTCAAAAATAGAGAGGAAAAATAAAAAAAAATAACAAAAATAACCTGCCCTTGGAAGTAACAGGATTACATTTTAGTGAGCTGTCATTTGTATTGGGAATGTTGATCATCTGGAGCTTTAACCTGGGGGTTACTTTTGTGGTTGTTCTGTCTTTGTGTCAGTACATTCAAACAATTCCCCCTCTTAACATTATGAGACAACAGAGTCAGCAACAAGTGAGGTTTTATATGACTTTGTAACTGTGGGAATATAGTTACTCTCTGCGTCCTGCTGTAAGAGCAAGCTTGTGCAAAAAAATTAATTGTATTTGAGCTGTCATATGAGTTTAATATATAGGTGGTAAACTGTGACTTTTTTGTTGTGTTGATATTCCTAACAGGGAATCTGTCTCAGTTCTGTATGGGTTTAAAAAAGAGGCACAATATTTTAGTCAGATTTTAGCATGAATTTCAAATGGCAGAAAGCATGAAACACTCCAAGTGCTGTAGTAGGTTGATCATTAATACAGGAAAAATATACAGTTGAAATTCAGTGCCTTTGACAATGTTGCTTTCTGCATCTTTAACTAAAAAACTTAGTAATTTTATGTGTAATATGAACATAACTATTTCTGGGTTGACCCAAACCAGAGAAATGTAAAGAACTTTACATTTCTAGCCTTAAGACAGATTTTTAATAAAATGTTTTGACTACATCCTTGCCCTGAAGTAATTGGGGTTGCTGTCTTGTTGTAGCTATGAGGGTTTGAGTGCAGAAAAAATTGCAGAAATAAATAATATATTTCATTAGACAAAGTGATTTCACTGGAAAAAACAGACACATTTATTCATAACAGCCATTCTTCAGATCCGAAAGAGAAGAAAAATATGTGTTAGAATCAATCTAATTATTAACCTAAACATGTGAGGGAAGGGAAAGTGTGATGAATACCTTTGGAGCCAAGAGGTGTGACAATGCAAATATCCATTTTTTTCTGGAATAAAGCTAACTTTTGTTTCAGCAAGTTTTTTCTTAGGTGATGGTTGCACTCCCCTACAATTATCTGCACCCATTATATTGAAGGGTTATCACATAACAAAGCTAAACACATTTTTTGGTTCCAAAAATTGCATCCTATATTATATCTCAAATTTTCAGCTGCCTGCAGCTTAATAGAAAAGCTAGAGCTTCAATGCCTGGCCATAGAGGGAGAAAATTCATCAATAGTAAAGAGATTGCACTTCAGTCCTCATAATACGAGTGTCAAGAACGAGCAGTGCATGGGGTTTTGAAAAGATCATTGCACAGATAGATAAAATTCTTTCTTCACAGATCACCAGGAGACCTAAGCATCAGTGAACCCAATTTTTGAAGCCTTCAGAGGGACTACACTGGTGGAGACACTGCAGTGAAAGTACCAGGGAGTACAGCAGTAGGAGCATGCCATGCTGCCCACACAGTCCTGCCTGGAATTATTCTTCCTCATATAAGGCACACACAGAATCATGAAGTGAAATCATTGCTTGTGGATGAAATAAGCTCTCGTGGGTAAGGCTCAGTTCTGTTACTGTGCTCAGTGATTCCTTGGCCAGCACAGCCCTATAAACTTCTCACTGTAGTTATTTGCCTTTTTTGTAGTTTACACCTGGCCTAGGGCTCAGCTTTCACACAGTTATACATCTAGTCATTTGTGAAATTAGGATTTAAATAGACAGGACACCTGTGGAATACCTCCTACCTTTAAAATGACTTCAACATATGCTTAAGTGCTATGCTGTTTTTTTTTTTATAACACCTGGATTTGCTCTTATCTGAAAGTGATATCAAAACATCTTTGCCTTTTCCATCTTTGTATTTCCTTCAATATGCAAAATGTTTACATTTTCTCAATCTAAAAAACCCAGCACAACAATAATAATTCATTCTGTATTGCCAGAATATTTTGACAGTCAAACCTCCAAAAATATAAAAAAATGTTTCCAGCTTTCATCTTCTCAAACAGCAAAAACTGCAGCCACATCTCGGCTGAGATCACAATGCTGAATGAACAACACAGCTCTGTAATGAAAAAACTTACAGGGCCTAAACTCTACCAGCCTTCCTGGTCTTGTCTGAAGGTAGGTACAGACTTCCAGGATTCCAGGGGGATTCAGACTCCATTAAACATGATTTTGAAAACTGAATTTATCTAGCCATCTAAACCAACTGTTAATGCTCCACAGAGGCTGTGTGTGGTCCCAATATTCTAATGGCTTCTCTGGATCCATGTTAAGGACTTGAACACCTTGATATGTCAATAGCTTTCTGACTAAACAATAAAATAAATTGGAAGAGAAATCCCTGTTAGTTTGCCATGAATTATTTAAGCAGAACTCCTACTAGTGCACAAGGTCAGCAGGGGGATAGCACATTCTCACAGTCGTGCTCTGTGCCATCTGCCAAGAACAGCTCTGTGTTGGTGCTGGGAGCAGATTGACAGAATGAGGTTAGCTGGGGCAGTCAATAAGACATAGGCAAAGCTTGGCATTCACACACATCCCAGTAACATTAATGAACTGAGTGAACAGGAGTGCATCCACGCTATTCTTCTGAACAGAATGCCTTAACAGCCTTGAGAAAAGGACAGCCAACCTTGCTTTCCCAGCTGCACTTGTACAGCCATATGAAATGCAGAGGCAGGATGAGGAGAAGCATTTGGAAAAGCAGAGATATTCAAGATTTGTCTTTACTGGTGGATTTCTGCTTGGAAACCAAAACAAGAGAAAATGACAAACGTGCACTGAATACTGGGAGTGGAGTGGACTGTCTTTTCACCTGCTGTACAGCAAAGAAACAGCCACAGCTCTGCAACACAACCACTGAGAGAGGAGAACAAAGATTCAGTAGTACCTGTAACAGAAGCAAATCCAATTTTTGCTGTGTGTGCAACTCCTCTACCTTGTAAATAACAATGAGAATAAACCACTCTATTCTGAATCTCACAAACCCAAGGATCCACCGCAATTTCTCTGTAGTTCAACATGCAAGAATATTCCCTGAAATACATCTAGCCACAAAACACCTGTGCTAATGGCAGAAGCTTCTTTTGCTGCCTTTTCTCATCACCTCAACATGGTAATGAGAATAGAAAGCATGTAAAGCTGTGGAGGTTAGTGGGATTGCTGGTTTCCATCAGATATGCGACCTGGTAATGAATGACTGACAGGCTCTCTGAAGGGAAATGCATAACACAGGCAAGAACCTGGCCCTCAGATGGAAACTTGATGGCTGGTAAAAGACTTGTTAAGATTCACATCAGAATCAGGAATATCACTGCAACTGCTTCCATGACAACAAAATATAATGTCATAATGCATATTATGATTTCATGACAGGATGAAGCCTGTTTATCCAGGCAGCCCCTTCAGTACTGAACAGTATTGGAGAAAAAGAGTTTACTTTGGGAACAAGAATACTAATAATAAATTTTAAAAAATATGTTTTTCTTTGTTATAGAGATGGAAAAAAAAGGGCTTATTCAGTGCAGCTTATGTCCATCTCAACTGTGGTCAATACCTACAGCTGGAGTACCTATATGTGTCAGGTTTCAAAACAGTTGGATTCTTTGCTTCCGTCAACTCTTTTGCCCTTTCAGCAGAGTATATTCATCATAAAATAGACTGTCTCCTTTTTCGTGCACAACACAGCAGTGATTAAGGCTGGAAAATCATTAATATTTCCATCTCACCTTTTATTTCTATCTTCTATGAGAACCAAGCCCTGCTGCCTCTGTTCCCGCACTACGATTCCACAGGTTTACTCACACACAACTAAGTTTTACACCACAGATCTGCACAGCATTCTTCTTTCCTGGCCTGCAGACACTCCATGTATTAATACACAAACATCTCATTTTTCTTTGCCTGAACTGGCAGAGTTTCTGTATTGAAGATCCTGCTCAGATACACATCCTGCTCATATAAATCCCATCAGTGTTACACATAAGCATACTGGAGTCCCCATGTTAAATCCTGATCCTTGGGAATGGTTTCTCTGGGAACCCACATCCTCAGGTGCCCTGCACAGATGGAAAGGAACCTCATCTCCCATGTTCTGGGGGAGGGAGTGAGGGAGAAACCAATGACTTGCTCAAGTATTTGAGCAATAATCCAGAGGTCCTTTGTAAGTATACACAACACAACCTTACTGTAGGGCCTGATGGAAATACAACAAAGCTGGCAGTAAATAGCTGGAAAAGTCCAACGAGTGACCAATACAACCCTTACTGGACTGCTTAAATGCCATCTCCATGGCCAGGATTGAGCAGCTGGAGTGGGTGACTATTACAGGCCTGTCATGACTGGTACTGCTGCTACCCGGGCATGGCAACAAGCTGTGAAAATTGTTTCTACTCAAAACCAGCTCAGCAGTCCCCTTCTCCATGCTCCAGTTGTCAACCTAATCCAACAAGAACAAAAGCAAAGTAAATAATGGGTAAAAGCATGTAAAATTAATTTCCTCATTCCTGCCAAGAAACACTTTTAAAAAAAAAAAAAAAGCATGCCCATCCTGGGAATGAATAAAGGTCCTCACTGCAACAAATATCTAAATGGTCATGCATTAAAGCAACCATGACAGGACAGTGCTAAAGTCACTGCAGTTCTGTTTTAAATGGTTTTCTAATGTCAGGAACATTACAGATTCTTTCTGAAAGGAGCATATAAAACCTTAAGTCTTCTATTTTTCATATTTAGTTTAAGGATTTCACTTCAATCAGCTTTCTCTACTTCCTTTTTAGAACTATCTTTGGCTGAGTGGCTGAGACTGCCAGTGAATACATAACAGTAGTTAAGCAATAATTTTCCCCGAGGAGAAAATTACTTTTTGCATAGAATAAAAAGGAATTAAATTATTTGAGGCTCAAGAAATAAATTTCTCAACACAATGAATCTATTTCTTTATTATTTTTAGTGCAGAGAAATGCTTTTTTCCAAATTATGTGTAATATAATAAAGACTGCATGCATAATTTTTAACCTTTCTGAAATAACTATGTAAAAATTATAAAAACAGTCACAAGAACAATGTTCATGATATGCATGGCCTAATTACATGCTGAGAACATTTGTTCTGATTTTTTTTTTTACAGTCTGAAATTCACCTTTTTCGTTTTCAGAAGCCATAGAAATAGCACAGCACACTTTTTAGAATAATGCAGCTGTCATAATAAGAATATGCAAATCACGATTATTTAAGATGAACTTGATCTTTTTCTCAAAGAGACTTTTATCAAATGTGACTCATATAGAAAGGTCTTATTAAAAGATAAGAAATATTATTCCCTCCTTTGATATATTACTCTCAAAATAATGCTACTGAATCAGACAACAATTACCTTACTTGTACCCAGAAGCAGTTTATTCCTCCTAAGTCCTACACTTAGCTACAATTGCTTTCATATTTGCCAAAGGAAAATGTTAAAATATTAATAATCCAGTAACCTATTCCATGGCAGTGAGTCACTGCTTTGAACTTTTGTTTCAGTCACACATACAAGAAGAGCTAAACTTTAATATTAGCCCAGAAATGGGAGTAGATACATTATACAAGTTGTAATATCAGGTCCCAATATTTCCTGCTACCACGAAATAACCAGAAGCACCAGCCACAACTGACTTTGGCAATGCAGAAAGAGAGGCATGTGTGTTTATATATGTGCACTTCTCTGTGCTCCATTTATGAAAACACAGTTATGGCTGAGTGAATTCTGGTCGGAATGGCAAAGAACAATCCCAGTTTGGAGTTTCTTGCTGTTTTTACACAAGATTTTCTTTTTAAGCAACTGAGGAAATATTTGTAAAAGTAATCATCGAAAACTTTTAAGTGTTGTTCATTACGTTAAACTCTCTTCTAACAGCTACAGGGACACCCACACCTTGGTGGCAAAACTGGCCATATTCCAGGAGATTGAGATAAAGAGTTTTTACTCTGCTGCCTGAGCATTTAAGAGGGCACACCTAATTGTGCCTTTATCAATCCTGATGACAGATGAAGTTTCACACATATAAGGCTCCAACATCGAAGCAGGAGCTGAGCATTCAAGGGATTGAATAGAGGACAAAAGCAACCCTTTTCTTTGTGTCCAGTTTTGAGGACCTGAACACCACACTCTGGGCACAATTTTCAGTTTTACAAGGAGTTTTCATAACAAAAGAAGTATAAAATCTCATATCTGGATTCATTATTAAGCCTAAAACAAATAAATAAACCACTGTTTCAATTCATGCTAGTTATCATACTTGAAGAGAAACCTCTTCTAAATTTTAGAAAAATATTTTTTCTATTATGTGAATTGAACTATTGCATATGCAGCTATTTAGTTAGTGGTTAAATCCAAATTTATATTTTAAAAAATGAAGTAAGAACTACAGCAATTTAAATGTTCTTTCTTTTTGTTTGGTTGAGTTTTTAAAATTTAATATTTTAATACCCAGTAACACTAAAACTCAGTAAAATGCTCTAAACAAATACCAGGAAATGTTTACACAAATTCAAAAGCCCAATTTGCTTTGGTAATTTTTAAAACTATTTCTTTTCACATAAAATTAGTGCCTTTGTATTTGGGTGTGTTATTTTTGGGTTTTTTTTTTTGTTTTTTTTTTTTTTCCCCCCAATACAAGTATCCTACTGGAAAGAAAATACTCATGAAAACCACCAAAAATATGTTTTAATGTAAAGATCTGAGTAGGAATTGTTAAGGAGCCATCTTGCCTGCCAGCCTCGCTGATGGATTTAAATCCAGTTCCTGTTTACAGTCACCTGCTCAGAGCACAAAATGTAGGAGACATAGGGAGATGGCAAGTGACAGGTATGGAATACTGAAAGAAGTAATTTGATTGAATTCAATTTGGAAATTGATTGAAATTCATTTGCATATGAAATATGTTTTGCAATTTACTTGGCTGAGGTTGTTTGCAGAGCTCAGTTTCCACCCGCTGCAGCTGAGGCTGGGGGTACCTGCAGGGCAAGAGCTGGGGAGGGACCCTGCCAGGTGGTCCTGCCCTGGGACCCTCTGTGACCTTTCCTTCCAGCATCCCATCCTCCCCTGAAGGTTCCTGCTCTGCCAGGGAGCTTCTCTCCCACTTCTGTAATGGTTCAAATGGTTTCAAAGCTGCAAAATGCTCAGCTGAGAAAACCCAGAAGATTTTCTGTCAGATAAAACTCTTCTGTATACACTAGATCTTTGATAGCTTAAACCAAGTGAAAAAATACCCTAAATGGGTAGGAACAATAAAACACAAAAACTGAGTTTTTCTGTCCTGCTTCTCTTACTGGAATTGCTCTTTCCATGGCAAGTGATATCCTAACCCAAGGCAGCAGAGAATACACAGAGCTTGGTGTGGGAGGGCCCAGAGCCAGGTGCATTCAGTCTGTGCTTTTGTTCTGGGCCATGTTCCCCCTCTGTTAATCTTGGATTTACATCAGCACCACGAAAAGGTCACATTATGGCGTGATCTGAAAGGAAGTTTTTATTTCCAGTGTAAACCTAAGCTAACCAGCACATGCCCCTCCTTAAAATTCTACTATTCCATTCATTCATTCTCAAATCACTTATTAATTTAGCTGATGATTTCCTGTGGCTAATCTTACAGACCTAAATCTGCTTCTGTCTTCATCCTTCAAAGAAGAATTTAAACCCCTCTAATGTAATTCAGAAGTTCAGATTCACATATCCCTGTATCTTTTCCGCTTCAAGTTCATGTCCTGCATTTAAATGAACAATGATACAAAGAACTAATATTTCCTTGTGTAATTTAAATTTTCAGACTGAAGACTCAGAAAATAAAAATGAAAGACGCTGTTATTTAACTGTTTTCTGAGGCAATAGCAGCTCTCCACTGTAAGTAGAAGGTTCTTTGCATTAAATTTCTTGCCTTTTTACTGGGGGTAGTTGCATGTCTGCACCATTAAAAAAATGACAAACGCCAAGCTGTTCATATTTGATAGAGAGCAATCGTGATTCAAGATTGCTTAAATTCATCATTGTTTTTCTCTAAGCATGAGAAATCTTAAATGGTATAAAGAGCTGTTCTATACCACCAGACATGAATTTCTTTGAATTGAATTAAACCCACTTCACCAATTTCAATATCAATGAATTGGGATATCTCCTACAGTGAAGAGAGTCAAAGAAGAGATACGGAATAAACTCACATATCCTTGCAACAATTATGATAATAAATTCATCTTGGCAGATAGGATGACTTTTTCCAAAGAATAATTGTCCCTTCCTGGTTGCCAAGATACAGAATTTTCACTCAGAGCGTATCTTGAAAATTGGGAGCATTTGAATTTTTACAGTAATTTTAAGGTGGTCAAAGGGTAATGGTGAGTAGCTAAACAAAAATCATTGTGTTGAACACTTCACAGGACCTGAACCATCCAGGAGATATCATGCAATCTCCTGTAAATCCCAAATATTGAATTAATAGGATAGTACAAGCATTTAAATCTCGCTGATTCCTCAATCCTTTCATCATATCACCGCGATTGTCAAGATTTGCAACAAAGGCAGAAGAAAGAAAATAAAAAAAGATGTTTACCTCCAAAATATTGTGCATTTTTTAATGGCAAGATACAAGTGACAATTACCAACAAGCGTCCCTCTTAAAGAAAGCAACTAAATTAAATCTTCAATTCTAAAACCTTTGCAATAAACGAGAACTGTGAAGAAATACTTCAGCTAATCCTTTGCTCCATTAAAGCTCCCAGTCTGGGTTTTAGTGAGCAGCCTTGACACAGTGATTTTTCTCCTGAGTTACAGCACCACTGGCAGACCATGCTGAGGCTGGAGGAGTGGGGCATCAGGAAAGGCTGGGACATCCTGTTCCCTCCCAACTATACACTGCAACTATCTTCTGTGAACTCTCATTCACATTTCCTTTCATCAAACAAACTACTTCCAGATTAAATAGTTGCTTTGACATCTGCACATCTGCAATGCAATGTGTGAACACTTAAAAAAAAGTAATTTCTGACCACCTAATCCACTTAGAGTTGTGGTAGGGCAAAAAATTGTTCAATTTGCTGTGACTTGAAGAGGTACACAATGCTGTGTGCTGTGTCCCTGCACTTGCACATGACAAACTGATGATACTAGATGGCACTGAGAATGAAATAGCACTGAGAATAAGCCAACAGCTTTCAATGGAGTATTTTTGCATGAAATCTACATTTTTGGAACAAATCTTTTCAGGAATATAATGCTGATGCGGCAGGAAAAAAAAAAAAGTCAATTTTATTGCATTTGATTAAACCAGTATTTTTAAATAGAGAGTAGTGTTTATACATATCAATGTATACTGTATTGCTTCTTTTGATATAGAAGTCTAACTTGTTTTGACATTACCAAATGTCTGAAATCAGACTACAGAATACCAAGAGAAAAGAACTTAACTAGTTGTTCTATTACATATGACTTTCATGTTATACAATCTCCAGAAAACCTGCACCAAGTGTTTGGTCCATTTCTGAGGGACTAGTGGAGAATTTCTAACCTGTGTGTGCAGTTAAACATACTTCAGTCCCTAACTTGCACATAAATAGTCTGATCTGACATTCACAGTTTGCTTCTTGACTGTCCTGCCTTGGTTTTAGCTCAAACCCCCCCAGAGCTGGCTGGGACAAAAGTCCCAGCAGCACAAGGGAGCTTTGCAAATCGAGACCAAATAAACACCAGGCTGCTGATTGTTTCCTGCTCTGTGATCTTCTGCCATTAGAGGATGCTGAAGCAGCAGGTTGCTCTGAAATGTTTTTTGTAGGATACAATTAACATATTAAAAATATACTTTTTAAACCTATTGCTTTTGATAGTGCTCTAACCTCATTATAGTCTGATTTCTTTCCTGCTCTCTTTCCCATATTTTTCCACACACAGCTGCCATGTGCTTGAATATTATTTCCTTATTATTACAACAGTGGAGGAAATTGTAGGGATGATGGTCAAGAAGGGGCTAAATTGCCATTAAGGCTGCATTTCAGTACATTCACTGAAAGGAGTGTTTAGTAACAGCTGCAAGCAGATAGTCCTGTTTGAAACAGAATTGTTTCTAGAACATGCTAGCAAAATGAAACTCTGCTGGGTTTGCTATATGAAGGATCCTTTAGCTATATCCTTACAAAAAGAATAATTTTGGACACAGAGTGATTAAAAGTTCTGAATTAAAAAAAACCCAAACAAACCACATTTTCTTTCATATTACTGCATTTTGGTTTTAATCATGGCATACCACAATTTTAATAGAGATTTTCCAGTTTATTCAGATTCACATTATTTGGTGCCCCCCCAAAAGAACAAGGGCTGTCACCCCCTGCACATAGAGCTGCGTGTGGTGTAATTCATCTGGCATATTCTGAAGCTCATGAATGAATGAAGCACATCCAATTAATGCTGAAGTTTCTTTGAACTTCACACTGTCAGGAGAGCAGGAGTGTCTTATGCCAATTACTGCAGTGGATGGGACTGAAGGACTTCCCCCCTAGTACTATCCCAGTGAAGACAGAAGCTTTATACTTCGACAGGAATTAGTCTCACAGTGCTTAAAGACCAGGAGTACTCTTCCCAATCAGCAATTCAGCCCCTTGCTGCTGCAGACATACACCTTATCAACTCTCACATAAACATGTTTTGCTCCATTTTAAGTGTTATCTCCCATGCCAGTCAGAGAAGCTGCTACACATTTTAATACCATCTATAGTTACAACTGCTCATTTCCAATAGAAATTTTCAAGGAGGACTTTTAATATTGCTGTGAAAATGATATCCTTTAACATGGGCAGCTCATCACATCGTCCAACTTGTATTTAGCTCCCACAGCAATGCAGCCTTGCTGGGCTGGGCTTCTGAGATGAGGTTTATGGGCATTTTGTGCATCTGCCTCCTTATGAAGGCAGTCCAAAGCTCTCATCTTTGCTCTTTGACTGCTGGAAGTTCTTTCCCTGACTTGACACATATTTGAACCACAAAATTCCAGTTTCAAAAGGTTAGAGGCCACTGTGTCAAGCAGCGCTGGAAGGTGGGGGCAGAATGCACCATGTGGCACTGGCCAGGTTCTACATGATGGGGAGGATCTGCATGAAGATAACTCTGATGGCCAAAGCCCCCAGTTCTTCAACCTCAATGATCTTTTCTAAAGCAATATCAGAAAGGGTTCAGCATTTGACAGGGGAAAAAGTGTCAGCAGTGAACAGAAAAATAGAGAAGCAGAGAGAGAGAGAGAGGAGTTGGAAAATGGACAGATGAAGGAAGCAAAAAGCAGCAAAAGCAGTCATGACTGCCTGACAGTCTGCTCCAGGCAACAACCAGTGTCTCCCAAATCCCACAGTGGGGATGGTAAAAGCTTGCTAAGTGTCATGTTGTGTAGATGTGGTACTTCAACAATGAACACTTAATTTTTAGATAATATTGGGTTTGCATGGTTTTTAAATTGGGAAGATTTCCAGAAGGATACTTTTTTGCATTATTTCTAATACATACTTTAACACTTCTGTTCCACAGCAACAAGCATTAGTTGAATGTCATGAATATGGGGTTTTCATTTGGTTGGTTAGGTTTTTTAAATGTCAACAAGGGCTTGTCTGAACTTAAGACTGAATCAAACACCATTCAAATTCTCAAGTGTGAAATATCAGCAATATTTGAAACACCTGTGGGGTTTTTGACTGACACCACTGTGCTAATACCACTCTCTTTGCCATGCACCCCACAGACTCCCAAATCTTATATACAAGTCCACAGCATCCATCACTGATGACTCAACTGCTCTTTGTCCAGAACGTTCACCACATTTACCAAGCCTTTCACAGCATACATCCTTGACCTTTCCTGTCACTACAACAACTGAAAAACCTAAATATTTGAAACCCCCTTTACTGTTTTTCTTCTGAGGAGCTACAAAGCTAAATGTGGGCTTTATGCATTCCTTTTTACAAAGCCTTTCATCATGTATGATATCTTGTTACCTTAGATGTTGAATCTTCAGTAGGGGCTAATCTGTGGATGAGCTTTTTACAAGCCCCCTACTGCGGAAGTCAAATCAAAGTACCCTTATGAATATTCATGAGCAAAACAATGGTTACTTACTGTGCTGGGCGGCCCTGGAAGCCAGTCCAAATGGTTTTGATTTTGTGATTGAGATTCTTAATGGTCGTAATTATCCGTTGCAGCCATGCAGTACAGAACATGATGGGTAATGGAGATACTTAACCCCCCTCAAAAACCAACAAAAAACAGCAATCCTGAAGATTCTAATGCTCATGTTGTAGTTCCTACAGGGCAATTAGCCCCTACTAATGATGTTTATATTTATATGCAAATGTATAAAAAAGAATCTTAACAGATACTTCATATTTATGCTCCTGGGATCTGACTACCCCATCTGTCTGCAGAAAATATTTCCCATTAGCTGTGTGTTGCTGATCTGGCAATAAAAACTATTTAATATGTAGTAATTTATATTTGATTTTATGTTTTTCCATTTCCTTCAGCTCTATAATAAAAAAACCCTCTGCTTAAGAACACAAGAGTTACATAGTACATCAACAAAGATTTTAGTTACACTTTCAACAAGTAACAAAGCTTACATTTTGATTTGAGTTTTAATATTTTTTCCCCATGTGCCACTACTCTTGAAGTCAACATTAATAATAATTTGGTAGCCTAAATAAACTTTCTTGAGGCAGACCTTTTTAAAGCTCACTCTCTAGAACTCTCTAATACATGCAAGCAAGAGTGACAACCAAGCCAGCAACATCTATGTACGAAACATCGTTTTAAATGAGGTGACAGTTATTCTGTCACTGAGAGCTGGTCTTCTGAGACCAACTTTCTGAATATGATGTAATGCAAACAACATTATATCATGGCAAGTATTTTATTTAGCTTTGCAGTAAGCTGTCAGCTAAGGCTCCTAGAAATCAATGAAAGACATCCTTAAAAAGTAAGGATATGGTTGTTTTACATTATAATGACAGAACATATTAAAATTCTTAGAGTTGCATATGCACAAGTTACTGAGAGAAATCTGCCAGGAATTAAATATGTAAATTAAGAGCCTGAGCCCAACATAAAAATTTGGCTGATCAATGCTTTGAAGGCTTTAGATGAAAGTTATTCTGGCCAATAATCATAGGAGCATAATCTACATATCATTTCAGGACAACTGTTTTTTTTTTTCTGGCAATACCCAGATGTAAAGTAATTGACCTACTAATTTCAAGGAGTTTTCCACTATCTTCAGAGACCTCCTGCCTACCACAGGTTCCATAATCTGTTTGTGCTATTAAACCAACATAGTCTATACATTGCATCTTTAATGACATCCACTGTGCGAGGAGCCCGAGGCAGGCAAAGCTAAGTCTGAGCCTTGCTCCTCTTCCTGCCTATCCTCCACCTCAGCATAACCCACATACTTCCTGTTGGGCTGATCTTCCTTTGATTCATCCATATTTTAGGAAAACATTAGAGACCTGCTGCCAGAATTCCTAAATAATAAAAATAGCAGTGCTATGAAATAGGTGGGTGTCTCAGCTATGGTTTAGCTACACTGCACTGTCATGTTTTTCTGTTATGAATTCTTCATATACATGTCTGCTAATCACTAGAAGATGATTTGTTTCTATTTATTAGCCTGACTTTAGGAGCTTAGGAAAAGCACTTGCCTTGCAGGTCTCTCATCCAATATCTGAACAATCAGAATGCATGACTAATTCTCATTAAGCTCAATGGCTTTAGCTGCAATTCCCCCACCTGTTCCCAAGTCTGAGATATTTATTAACTCTTCCAGCACAAGAGTAGCTGTTTACCTTTTCTGTGTTTGAAATGCTAAGTTGTAACATGTCAGGCTGTTCAAATGCCATCCTCTGCCTCTTTCCCCTCTGCTCCCTGTCCATTGTTCTCCTCACATAGAAGACATTATAAAAAAGAAGAAAAATATTCAAGCAGAAAGATCTTCCATATGAATGCATCCTTTTTCAGAGAAGCCATGGTCTAATTTCCCCAATCAGACTTAAAGATTTCACCTTCACCTGAATATAGCTGTGACAAGTCAGTCAAGGTCCAGCGATTCCAATTAGAGAGGTTTTCTCACAAAGTTAAAGCATATTGCATTTCCTGACAATACTGTATTACAGCAAAATTGTTGTGAAAGGGTTTATCTTTAAAGAGGGCAGTAGTAGCTACAATCACCTTATTCAGTGACTTTAAATTGTGACATAAAGTAATGGATAGCACAAAATATCTGCCAAGCACAATCTCTTTCTCCTATCAGTGCTCACAAAGCAGAACAATCACTTTCATGTGGCTTTACTCTTAAAAAAGAAGGAAGTGGTAAATGGAGGCATAACTTCAGTAACAATTAGAATTATAATTTCCAATACTGTTTGCAATTCTATATCTAGTTTTACCTTTTTTTAAACTGAAAGATCAAATCTCGTTTAATAGTGATAAACTTTTAATTGATGAAATACTGACCATACATGGCAATAGATGTCTAAAACTGGAAAAGAAAATCCAAATAGGAATAGATCTCATAATTGGAGAGGAAGGATTGAGGAAAGAGTGAGAAGCAGAGATTGTGTACACAATTTTATGTTCAGCATTCAGTTCCTTTATAGAACCTTCTGCAGGCACTGGCTAACTTTCAAATGACAGGGTGATTAAAGGTGCAGCAGATTTAAGTCACAGAGCAGAGTTTACATTGTGAGCAGTCACATGAGTGTCAGATTGTCAATAACTGGGGAGGTGGGCAGAAAGGGAATCACTTCTAAGCCTGTGAAATTTTACTTACAGAGTAAGAAATTCACACCACTTGACCTTAGGTGTAGAGTCCAGGTCTACATTGTCTCAAATGAAAATTGACACTCCTTTTGAAAATATTCTCAATGTCACACACTATGTAATTTTAACCCAGTTAGAAAATGTTATGGTGTGCCAGTATGGTAAGAGAAAATGTGCTGAATTCACTGGTATGATTAGTACCTTGCTGATATTTAATTTACAGGTAGATCAAAATTTTCAATTATATCAGGATATGAGTACATGCATAAGCAGATATGCATATCATGAACTGTTTTCTCTATTGCTAAATAAGCAAAAATCATTATTCTCTTAGGCTTTTAGTTGTCATATTTTTCTTATAATCTTTTTTTTTCAGTAGGCCAAATAGAGTAAAAATAAGGAGGAAAAAATCTGTGACTAACATTCAGAAATTGAAATGAAGAAATCCCAGAAAGTTTCTGTTTTGTGTTATTATATGTGCTAAGTGTCACATCTTAACAATTCTTCAAAGCTTGACAACCCTATATCCTCTATTTCCAGTGGTACTGTATATAATTTGCTCACACATTTTTAAAAGAGCAATACATGTCATAAGACATTTTTTCCTCTTATTAACACACTACCATTCACTGCTTTCTTTAAGCAACATGCTGGGAGCTAAAGGTGATCTTCTGAAGCCTGTGGATAAGGTGTGCTCATTGCAATGGAGTAATTGGAAGAGTATAAACAGACATGAAGAGAGGAAATGAAATATTTTCATTAACACAGGAGAAATGCACTGTTGAATTTGAGATAAGAGGTTACCTGATGATTATCTAAATTTGCTGTATCTAGATTAGGGTTTTTTTTTCCCTTATCTTTTCAGTCTCTATAACATATCATTTACCACAATGTATTACATTACACCCGACCCAAAGTAAAGAGTATTCTTTGAGTTTATTTTCCTGTGTATGATGAATATGTAATAATTGTTTAAGAGGAATGATTTTGTGCCTAGTCTAGAATTTCTGCAGATATTACCTATTTGTTACCTTGTTTTAGTGCTGAAATGTGCATGGTGGGACAGGTGAAGGTCCTTTCTGGTAGGCAGCAACATTCACTTGCTCTTCAACAAGGCTTTCAGAGGAAGCAAAGCTTCACAGCCTTAAAAGCTGCCTTTATTCAATTTCTCTTGTGTTCTAACAGGGACACCTTCAGCAATATATAATACTGGAATGAAATTCCAGAAGGAGTAGGCAATGCTAGCCCAACTCATTCATAGTTGTAGAGCTGCTATTCTGGACACCCATAACTAAAAAACGTTCAACTTCATCACTTAAAATACCTGCATGAGCAGTCAGGACTGCTGTCCTCCCAGGACAAAATATTTGAAAGCATCAGACTCAGGAAGAAGACTGATATCTTCCAGTCAGTAAATATTCTTTGAGTCACACCAAATCTCTCAGATCTTTGTTTCTATTTACTCATGAACTGAAGAAAAAAAAAACTAGTCTGTCTTGGCTTGTAGTCACACTGTGCTTTTTCCTAGGTAGGCATCAAAGTACTTTACAAGGGTGGTTAAGCTTTATTAGCTGGATTTTACAGTTGGTCTAGCTAAGTAAAGAGATTTTAAGCAATTTCTACAAGGCAGTGTCATCTACTGGATTAAATATGTGTCATATAACTCCCAGGTTTTGTTCCCAGAACTCTATCAGACTTCCTACACAACCTTTGGTAACTTAATTTTGCGTATTTTCTTTCACCTTGAAAATGGACTAATCCGTTCCTGTTCTAGAGGAACAGAAGATACTGGTTAGAGAAAAGATTCAGTCTGATTTGAGGGTTTCATCTCTTTCAGGAAAAGGCAAGATGACACAGAATGACAGCAGCATTATTTTCTCACTGTGATCCCTATACTCAGATTTACTGAGAAAATTGCTTAGGACTTTATTAAAATCATTATAAACTATTCCACAAAACAATATTAAAATATAACGTTGGTTATATATAACTGGATATACTTCAAGAATTTTAATTTGTGATATGATCCAATAACTCAAGAACTTCATAGATAATGTTCCTGCCTGATCCTGGGAACCTCTACAAACCGAAGTCAAACAAACTAAAACTTATCAGAAATTATTTATTTGTCATAGTAGGAAACCATCAGAAGAGCTCTGAAACTTGAGTCTGGGTACCTGAATACTGCTATAAAGGATGAATAGGATTACAACATCTTAGACTATTTCAAGACAGCTGGATACCGATGACAAAATAAAAACTCAAAATGCTGTTCTCACCTTGCAAAGACGGAGGAGAAAGCATGAACCCCATGTGGCACAGGTCAGCCAGGCTAGCAGTGCATGGCTGGAGGGCACTGGGTGCTGAGAGCAATGCAAGGGGCAGCAATGACACAGCAGAGCTGCCCTCCCCAAGCACTTGGCTCAGCCCAGTGCACTGGTGGAGCAGTGCCACAGCACCTCTGGAAACACTGCTCTTGGTCAGCCCTTCAGAGCAAGTGCAGACAGAATTAAATCACATTCCATAGATGTCAGCCAGCAATCACCTGCTAGGCAAGATGAAGACAATCTTCCCCATGAGATGCTGAAATACTCCTTTCTTGACTAAAAGCCATTTCTCAACCACTTGCACTTTAAGTTCCCTGTGTTAGAGAGATTCCCTTGCAGAGTCTATAATGTAGAGTGTCTCAATTCTAATTATTATTAATTGTAAATACAAAGAAAGCCTCTCCCTTCCCATATTTCATGTATATATTCCCATATATACATATATTCATTACATATACACTCATATAACATTATATAGACTGCTATGTTACTCAAATTACTCATATAAAAGTCAATTTAAAAAACTAAGACACGCAAACTAACTTTTTTGGTCATAGCTCACTACTCTCATAAAGGTTTGAAAAAGTAATTAAAGCCACTATATGCTAATTAGTACTCTGACATTCAGGTGCCAGGTGGTATCTACCTTTGAAATACTTGATTTTTTTCAAGTTTAGTCATTGATTCTGTTCTATTTTTTCTCCCCTTACAACTGCACCCCACAATCATGTTGTAGAACACAAAGCTAAACTGAATCACAAATGCTGGAGACAGAGCACTTATTTACTGCTCTCTCCTCTACCAAAAGACACTGACAAAAAGCCCTTTATAATACAACCTGGAGTGTTGCACTCAGCTCTGGGGTCCCCACCCTGACAAGAACGTGGTCCTTTGGAAATATCATCAGAGGGATGGAGCACCTCTCTCATGGAGAAAAAATTGGGCTGTTGAGCCTGGAGAGGGCTCCTGGGAGAGCTTGCTGCAGCTTTCTGTACTCAGTCAGGGACAGACATCTTAGCACAGCCTGATTCAGCTGGAAAAGGGGTCATGGTTTTGGATCACAGAGGGATGATCTAGATGAAATGTTAGGAAGAAGGGTGGTAAAACACTGGCCCAGGTTTTAGCTTGAGAGGCTGTGGATGCCCCATCTCTGAAAACAGTCAGGGTGGATGGTGCTCTGAGCAATGTGAGCCAGCTGAAGATTTCTCTGCTCATGGCAGGGAGGTTGGATGAGGTGACTTTTAAAAGGTCCCTTCCTACCCAAACTATTCTATACTTCTGTGGATGCAACAGAAAGCTACGTTCCTTTTATTTGCTTTGAAAATGTCCTCAGTGAGCTGTGAGGCTGCCAACTGCCCTTCCTGGGAAACTTATTTTGCTAATGCAACACAGCTGCATCTCTGTCAAAGTGACCCATATTACAATCTCTGACAAGTTCTTCTGTATGTTGAGAGCTGGGTTTTGTCAGTCCTTTGTGTTACTTTCAGGCATTTTTAAGTGCTTTTTTCAGCCTTTGTGGAATGAACTGACTTAACTCTGTTTCTTTTAATATCCGATAAAGTGGCAAGAGGAGAAAAAAAAGGAAAGGAAGCCATTCCTCACACCTTTCATTTCTAATGGAAAGCCATCAATGATGCTTGCACTGAGTATTTCTAGTGCTATATGCAAAAAGTCACTGGTGACACACTTCAGCACTCTGTGGGGCTCCTTTTCCATCTCTCTTTGCACACTGTGTAATCATTGTCTTTCTGAAAGAACATCTGCTGGTCCCTCCACATCAAAAGCTGCTTATCCCCTTGTAGTTCTCTCATTTGAGAGTACCCCATATGATGTTGACAATCTATTTTTTAATGTCCTTTCTGATCTCTTTCCTCAAGGTCTCCCATAACTCATTGTGTTTGACCTGCTCCTCTCTTCTGTTGTAGTTTTCCTTTATCTGCCCTCTTCAATCATGTGTGTTTTGTTTCATTTGAATGTGGCTTTTCTCTATAGCCTGTTACCTACAAACTCCTCTTTGCTTTTAAGCATTACTTTCTTTGATTTGTCACTCAAACTTTATGTTGCTTCAGCCAGAGCTTAAAATCTCATCTGGAACTGGAGACTGAATTCTCTCATCATATGGAGACATGTTTTGTTGCTGTGAGGTTTGACAGTTTTTCTGCTGTGTAAGTCATTAAAATGTACACACTGCTGCACTTGCATCATAATCAAGATTTTGAAGGCAGTAAGCACTCTTTCTTTACTTCAAAAAAAGACACAATCTATTAAATGCAAAACAGGTAAGCTGTTCACATATTTGACATCAGTGACAGAAATAACTAATCCATTAACTGAATTATTTAGTTAAATGCTTTGATTTGTGCTGTGTTTTCATTATAGAGAAGGATTAATAATCCGTTGATACTTTCATTTAACATAAGATTCTCTTGTCATTTATTATAATCCTATTTCTTCAGCAATTCATCCAGTAACTTTGATTTGCTTTGGGCTAGTTCTTTACCATGTTCCTGTGATTTTCAGCAGACAGGCAGACCTTCCTTTTCCCATTTACAACAAAACTCAGCTAGGGCATCTGGGTATACAGCAGGTGCTGCTCTGACCCTTCAGCATTTAGCTATACTTAAATGTTGGCTCAAGGACAGGTCTGCATTAGCATCACAAACCAGACTTAGTGGATTGTATATTTGAATAATGAAAAAGTTATAGGTTGGTCTCTCTGCATCTCTCACGGGGAGAAATGTACCTTGGAGGACTCAGTTGAGGTTTATTGGTCACCAACAAGTCTTTGTCCAAAGCTATGGGGTTTTGTCTCAGTACAAATAAATACTTAATCTCATTTCAAGCCAAGTTTTTCCACCTGGCAACAAGGCTGAAATAAGTTGCAGTGCCACAATATTCTCTTGGATTTCATCCAAAGTGGGAATGTCAGCATATGAGGAAGGCTTCATATTTCTTCTCATTTTCATTTACTAATGAGTGCCTTGCTTAGACTGTATGAGAAATTTCATATGCTCTTTTAAAATTGAGATCTTATTACAACATCAGGAAAATCCCAGATACATTCTCAGAATCTTTCAACAACCCTAATAGGAATTTATTCTCAACAAATTTGTTTGGCAAACTGCTGTAAGGGAAGTTCACCTGCTGTTTCCAAATCACTTGTGCTTACAGCTATCTGCAAATCACCTGCCAGCCATCTGAATTTTCATGAGAGCTGACCTGCAGTGCAATTTCTCATCACACACATCTAATGATAACTCTATAGAAGTGAGAAAGAGTCCAAATTTAATTCCATTAGACACATTGTCCCTGCAGAGTTACACCATCACCACATGTTTTCTCACAATACCAGAAACCCCACCTGCAAACCCTCACAATCCACACAGCACATATCTGCCTTAAAACCACAAAATAGTTAGGGAAAGAGTGATTTTAATGGAGACCATAATGTTTCCTTAAATGCAACTATTCCAACAAGCTGCTCAAAAGCTGCTGAGCTACCAAACATTTCAGTGCACAGTGTGTCTGTCTGGGATCATGCAAACATGTACCAGCCACATTCTCAGTGTTGTTAAGGGTCATGACCTGTGACATTTGAATGAGAACCCTATTTAGCACAGCTGCCACCCTTGAAACACCCTTTTCACCTAGGATTCCAGCTAAATCCTAGTGAAGCCAAAGGAGTAGCTCAGGAATTCAGTAGGAATTTGATCTGCATGGTTAGAATTCACAAAGAACCGTGCCTGATGCCTGAAGAAATCTCTTTCCAGTTTGTCCTGCTGCCTTATGCCAACCTCCTATTGCCTCCACCACACAAACCACCAGGGGAAGGAGAGCAGGGATATGTTTCTTGCCTTTACTCAGCAAACAAACCCATACAAGGGGCATGAAGGGTAAAGCAAGGCTCCAAATTCTATTTTAGAACTCAGAAAAATGTTCTCTTATTCACAAGATGTCTCCCCTCTCCAGTGACACTCCACACCTGAGAGCAGAGAGAGCCTGGCTAAGTGAGCAGGCTTACTGCAACTCCTCAATAAATCTCCTCATTTTCTTCTCTCTAGCTTTACCAGGTAAATTGCACTCTCTGAGTGCTTTTACCTGAGTATATTTAGATATTTTGCAAAAAAATATTGAAAAACCAGCTGTCTGCACTTCTGATTCATGAAACGACTGATTAAATGTCTCTCTTCCCAGATGTGTCATATGCCTTTTAAATTAATTTGTTGGATCTCTCATTTTGCATAGCAACTTCGTGAGAAAAAGACATTTTTCACAGGCTTTGGGAAGAAATAGTTCAGAGGTCAGTCCTTGTACATACAGGTAATATGTTAGTTATAACTGTGAAATATCTCAAACTATTAATAGAGAGCTGATTCACTTTGGAAAACAAGGCTGGTTTTTATTATTATTCAGCCCTTAGTATATAAAACAGTACAATGCCCACAGTTATTACTGGGACAAAGGTGGCAAGGCATAGCATATTTGGAAATGATAGAGAGCAGAGAAACAAAAGGAAATGGTGTGAATGTGAGAGGAAAAAAACCCCAAACTTCTTTAAAGACTGGGAAAGTAACCCCTCCCCCCATTTCTCATTTATTTATTTCTTACCCTATGCCTGAAGGAAAATAGGCAGAACCCTGGTGATAAAAACATGAATGTAATGTGTGGGAGTGGAGCTACACCTCAGGACTCATCTCCTCCCTCCATTACAGTCAAGGAAGAAAAGAAAACAAAGTGGGGGAGAAAAGAACTGTAAAAGACTGGAGCTGCTGATATTCTCATTTTAATTTCTTTGAAGCAATATCTGCTTGTATGCCTATTACTCATGTTTTCTTACTCATCCTCAGCTGTATGCCTAAATTTGCATGCTACACATTAAATTTAGGTATAAAATTAATTTCTTTAAATGCCTCAGTATAGGTATTTGTTTAATTGTAAATAATGCTGTAGTAACATTTAATTCCACTGTAACTTTTTTTTGCTTTCAAAAACACTCTTCAAATCAACCTAAAAAGGTATTGGCTATTATCTATTCCTAAGACAAATAATACAACACCCAAGTTAAAAGACAAAAAAAAATCAAACAAAAACCCCAAACAAACCACATCTCCATTCCCTTCTCCTCTTCCTCTCCTCCCTCAAAGCCCCAGACTGGTACCAAGGCAGTAAATCCACAATAACAGCTGGTATTCCACACTGCTGGGTGGATGCAGGAACCCTGCCTGCCATGAATGTCAAATATCAATTAGGTCTACACGGGAGTTGAGGACCATATGCTACAAGGTTCAGATTTGGCAATTTAAAACCACCACCTATGTATGAAATGAAATCCCTTCCTCTACATCTTAACACTTAAAGTGAATGCCCACAGCTGAGAAAGCATTGGATGAATCCCTAAGCCCAGTCTGTTTCTGGTTTTTCTGGAGGAAACTTGTTTTTTTTTTTTTTTTCTGAAGGAACTCAGACAAAAAGAAAATCAGGGTTATAATTTTCATACAAAAGAAAGCAGAAAAACAGAGAAGGAAGCTCAAATCCTTGGACTGCATTTCCAACAGAGCTATTTCTTAATATCAACAGGAGTTACTAAAATTTTGCTCTATAGTATACACCCACAAAAGGATTCATATTTTTAATTAAATATCAAAACTATGAAAGAAATAAATTCCAGATAAAGATCACTAGGGAAGAAAAAGCAGGCCTTACGTATTCTGGAAAATTGTCCTTCAAAATCTGTGATCACTGACAGCAAAACGATGGAACTGCTTGTACAGACAGAGCCTGAGAGCTGAACCTGCAGCCCTCCAAATCTTGCTGGTGACACTGAGCACTTTAAGTGTAGCAGGATGTGGAAGTGGATCTGTTTTTGAGGGAAGCCAGGGCTGCAGTGTGGAACTTGGCCTGGAGCTGCTAAACAGCAAATATTCAGGTGTTCAGGATTGAGAAAAAAATATTCCCACTCAGCTGAAAGTGAGAAAGAGAGAGAGGAAAGAAGAAAAGACAAGAATTTTGCCCTTTTTTTCCCCCTTAAGCCTGAAAGGCTTTTCATTTTACACTGTATTGGTACCTGATTTTGATTTAGCTAACTTTGCATGATCTCAGAGGTAACATCTACAGTCTTTCTCCCAGCTATTTTTTCTTTTCTTCTCCTTACCCTGTGCTGCTCTACAGCAACAGAGTCCATCTGCATTTCCAGGATATTTAGATTTAATTCCATCACTACTATTATGTTCTCTGGTGCCTATTTATTTTTGTCTTCTAGCAAGGTATAATATAATTTTAATTTTGCCCTTAATTTACACAATGGATACCCCTACCACAAGAATCAGAGCACAAGTATTTACTCTGAATACTTAGAGACAAGAGCTTAAACTGTCAATTCCTCAGAACAATTCTTATTGCTTGAGGGAGGTGGGGTACACTAAGGACTATTTTCATGGGTGAAAATAGTCTTTTTAGTCAATATCTCTTTTCTTTTTAGCCAATATCTCTGTTTATGTCTTCAGATTTCCTTAAAGAGATAAGTTTGTTTTCACCTAGGCTTATGTTTTATCTTCTATGCTTAGTCTTTTCTGACTAAGGATTTTTCTCTGTTTACATATAAGGAATTATTTCTTGTGCCAGCCAAGTGGAAAGACATAGAATGTTAAAACCTACACTTCCATATGAAACCCAGGGGCAAACCCTATAAACCCTGACTCTCCAGTTAGGGCCCCTACCCTACATGGGAACCCATTTTCTGCTGGTAAACCTGACCATGAAACCTCTCAATATGAGTAACTGGCTGTTCTTGTATCCCAGATCTTTCAAACTCAGAATGGGAAGTGGAAATTGTGTTTCTGGCAGTCCCAGGAAGCTGCACGTGCACAGAGGTGTCACTGCTGAAATCCCAACCCCACTCTTGTACCCTTGATTTGCAAACACCTCTGCAGTACACAAGTTTCTGAATCTCAATGACTGAAATTCATGACAGTTGCAGATGAATGCTCTAAAAGATTCTGTCATTGATGGAGGGAATGTCTTTCTCATGCCATAGACACAAAATGTACAAAGTTTTGCTGATGAAAGACTGAAGGAGGCTCTGGGGGCTTTAGGAATACATATGAGAACAGAGTTGAGATATGGCTTAAAAGTCTCAACAAAAATGCAATAATCCCAAATGGGGTCTGTCAGGGTTTCTGCATTTCAGAATACAGCCAGATCACTGCAGCTGTGTTGTCATCCTTGAGCATCCTTGGGTGCAGAGGTGAACCCTCTTTCAGCTGAGCACAGATAAACTGTGGAGAATCTCCACACCTTCAAGGGGATGCAGTGGTCAGTATAGGCAGGCCCTCCTGGATAATTTGGACACATTATTGGAGAAAAGAGGAGCACAAGAACAGAATGGACACTGTGGAGAAGAAGGAAGGAGAATTATGACACTGAATAGAACAGTGGGTGTAGAGGTAAGAGCAGTTTCTCTCCAGGTGTGCCTGTTTTGCTGTGAGTGCTAAGGGAAAAGGAAAGCATCACGTGCTTAATGCAAAGTGCTGTTTCCTATCACATCAAAAGTGCAATCCTGTGAGCACACTAATGAAAACATTTTGTCATACATGTACTTGCAATCAATGTGTGCATGACTGTCTCTTGGAAACAGACTCAAGTAATGCAAACACCAGCAAAGGGCGTTGCTTGGGAACAGGGACACTCATTCAGCATATCTTAATAGAAATTTGATTTTTTTCCCCAGAGTGGCACAGATATTTGACATTTCACAAAACAAGCATGCACATTTATGCTAAAAAAAAAATCTTCTGTACTCTTAAAATATTAAAATGCTATTTAATAAAACTTAAATACTAATGACCTAAATCAATCCAAAGCTTTATCACATTTAAAAATTCCTTTTTAGACAGAAGAATAAATACCACTGGGTAATTATCAGGTAACTCTCTTCCCACTGGATGCTGAAACATGGAGAAACACCAACATGAATTTGAGGACTCAGAATAGCACAGCCTTTTGAAACAATAGCAGAGCATTTTGAAAAGGACACTTTGAATACTTTAAAACACAACAGCTTTCCATTTTCATTGCTGCAGAATTTAGTGTTCACAGTAGCACTTGTTCTGATTCTACAAGTTGTCATAACTCAATCACAAATACTATATCCAAGAGCAGGCATGAGGTGCATATGTTTATATTTGCAGGGACAGTAAAGGACCCTTCAGGTACTCAACTACTGTTGGAAATTCCTCCTGGAGTGTAGGAACTTATCCACCAACAAATGGGTCGATTTCCTTCATCACACCATGAACTACAGAACGCCCTGAACTTACTGAAAGCACGCCCTGTACATGTAGCCCTACTTCTGACCCTGTTTTACAATGAATATCAGGAACTGCTCCAGTAAACTTGGACAAATATCAATATATATGTTTATATCTGCCTCAACTTTGGCTGTTTTCCAGGTAGAAAACAAAGAAACAGCTTGGAGAAAGAGCAGCAAGCCAGCAGAAACCCTCACTTTAATGAGAACTAGGACTACAAGAAACAACTCCCCATGTTTAACAACAAAATATAGTTTTTTAAATGCTCCTATTTTCAAACAGCTTTCCAAGACTGACACCAGGGAAAGAGAATTCCTTTCATTAAAATAACTGGTTCTGTGAGGAAAAATAAAAATAAGAAAGGATGAAAATGGACCCAAGAATGGGCTGATGATATCAGTTGGTTGCCAACTTTCCATGATATTTCAGCACATTTTTCATGGCTCTGCAGTCACTTCTATGACAAGGCTTACCACAGTACTAACTTCACCATTTGCATCATGGAAATAAAATATACTGTGAGTGACCCTCACTCTGATTACATTATTTAACTCAACACTGGTGATTACAAATGTTGGTATTTTACATGAAACAGAATATTTTGGAGCTCTCTTCCAAAATCCCCATTGAGACCTCAAAGCAAGAAGAAATTTGCCACTTAAGTATGCAACTTTCTGTCATGATAGCACCTCTCACTTTGCACTGAGCAAATTAAATCACTTGAGAATGCTACAAAAGACAGAAATCTTTAAGCTGAATGCCATTCATAATGCTACACAGCAGAGCAAATGACGTGCTCCCTTTGATACAGGAAAACATAGTTACAGCACAGCCTATTGTTAAATAGAGGAAACTGTCAGATACACTTCTGTCAGGATGGAGTCTCTTTTCCAGAGCTGGAATGTGCTGTTTAAACAATAGGACACGCTTATACCAGGAATTTAAATTGATTATCTCTGTATGTCCTACATTAGCTAGCTAAATGAAGTCCTACCTTGCTGTTTCTCCAGCAACCACCAGATACAGAGGGTATTACTCTGTAACTCTCTAAGCTGCTTTTGTTCCTCTGGTTAAAATAAAAAAACAACAAAACATTCAAACAACAAAAACCAAAAACAAAAAAACCAAAACCCCCTAAATAGATATAGTCTGTGTGTGTGTATACATATGTATATATATGCACCTACCACTAAGGAAGACACCATGTGTCTATTACTAAATTGAAGTGCAACGTGGTTTGAGCTTTTATTTTTATACAAACCCCCTTTTCCTCCAGCTTTGGTCTTTGGACCGTGTTATTTTAGATGAGTAAAATAACTTGTGTCATTTGGACAAAATGATAGTTTCTCACTAGACCAACCACACAATTCTCATACATTTTTTCCTGCTCCTTTGCATTTGGCTGGGAACTCCTTTGCTGGGGGTCACTAGAGTTAGAAATCACTACCTGCAACTCACATAATGAATTAAATAATGACTTTTATTAGCTTGACCAATACTGGGCTGTAGGAGGACAGCATCCCCACTGAATCTAGCTCCATTAGCTGCAGTAAAACAAATGGGAACCATGAGCACCTCTGAGCTGGGATTGCAGCTCCTTTCGACAGCCCACAAATTTTAGCCTGCTATGATTGCCCACTTTTTTTGCCCAAACAATTCAGAATATTACATGATCTGGGCACCATCACTATATTAATTGTTCTTTCCCCAGAAATGTTAGGGTTTTCTATATATTGTGGTTGCTAGGAGCCTGTAAAATCCCCCAAATACCTTTACCTGGTAAAGGCAGGCTATGTACGGAGCATTTCCTCTGTACATTTTTGTGAAGGTCACTGCTGAGGGAGCTCAGATCCTCCAATCCTACCCAGCCATGCCCTTCCATATTTATTTTAGCCAACCAGGGAACCAGAAGCAGTTTGGAGAGCCTTGACATTTCAGCTGAGTTTCATAAATACTTCAACCATACACTGTGTTCCTGAGAGCGAGCATTGGGAAATAATTTCTTGGGAAAAAGTACACCTAAAGTCACAGATCTAATGTTTACAGGAGAGAGTTATGCCTTTGGACATTCATATAGAAAAATTTAGTCATATATACTTAGAGGAGTTATGTATTTTAAGCAGCTGAACCTGTTCACTGACTGAAACTTTTTAGAGCAATGCTTCTCCAGAAATAAATTCATAGTATTCCTTCATATCAAGTTGCCAAATTATGCATTTACTAAATCATGATGCAGATGTTTGTTTATTTCTGTAGTCGAGAAAAAAACTGAGACCAGAAATTGGGGGGCAGAAACTTCACGCAGAACCCATGGTCTTGCACAAAGGAGTTCAATTAAATATTGAAATTGGGGTCATGCAAATGTAAGCATACATTTTTTCCCCCATATGTTATTTTTCTATCAAAACTTTAAAAAGAATAAGCATATACATGCTCACATATACTAGAAAAGATTGAATACAACAGAAGTACTGCTTAGTGATAGATGACAGATTAGTTAACTCAACCATATATCAATTTGGTGAAAACCAATTAAGAAAAACTCATTTACAGAATGTTTGCTCTTCATACATAAATAGCAATTTGATGCCAACTGTGTTATACTCAGAACATACTTGCAGACTACATTTTGCCACAATTTTTCAAGTTTCAATTTTGAAACTGAAAGTACAGTTACTGAAAGTTAATATAAAATGGACTCACATAATAAAACATTAGTACAGAGTCAGAATTCAAACACTCTTCATTGAGTGAACAGGATTTCAGCTCTCTTACCCCTTATAAACTTTAAGGTGTTAAAGCCAGTGCTTGAAGAGAGAAAGCAACTTCATGAGAAAAGTTTCAAAACCTAAAACATTTCTAACTGATGTACTAATATATTGACCTTTCCCAACAATAACCCTTTAGAACTCCTCAGCTCCATGATTCAGTTTTCCTACCATAAATAATTACAACAGCCACTTCCATAAATAATTACAATAGTAGTGAGCCTACTTCAAGTGCATGTGGGCCAGAGGTGGAAGCAGCTCCAAAACGAAGGACATCTCTCACACAGTTAAAAAGTTTGCCCAAAAGTGATTTGGATTTCTAAGCCAGGTTAAAGCTTATCTTTTCTAGCTACATGCACATGTGCTGGGAATTGGCATGGATTGTATTTGTTTTAGTGGATCTTGGCCCTGGCAGTGTTTGCTTGTAACTTTCATTTATGCTCCTGTGTTACACATGTGCAGTGAGCAAGGAGCAAACATCAGCAATAACATGACATGCACTTGCTGATTTTTCTCCAGGAATGATGGGAGTTCAGGTATATCACTTACCAAATCTGACTGCTGGGGAATTTGCTAAAGGTAAATTATGTTATATAGGTTTTGGTTTGTTTTTCATTGTTTGGTTTTTGTTTGTTTGTTTTAACATAAAACACTAAAGCCCACAAAAAAAAAAAAAAAAAACAAACCCTCAGACAACAGACCACCACCAAAGCACCACTTCCACTATGAAATATCACAGGTCATACACGTTGCATTTGGTGAATATTGCAGTCTGAACAGATCCATGCCTACATTTCAGACTGTGAATGTTCTAGGCATTGATGACTATTACATACCAATATGTGCACACTAAAATAACAGAATGAGGTGTTTGAGGATTGGTGTGTCTGTGCTGATATGAATGCTTTCCAGAGCTTCTTCTACAGCTGAAGGCTGAACAGACACCATTCATGCCAAAAAGATCACCCCAGGGTGTGAGAAGAGATCAAACTGTCATTGGTCTCCCATATTTTTTTGTTAGTATTACAAAGAAAGCAGAGAGAATAACCTCATTAGGTTTTCTGCATTGCTGATAAGATTTTTTTGGAGGTTCTCAGAGTTTCCCATTAAGCAGCATAACAAGTCAGTAAGAAAAGGAGGAAGGAGGGGAAGCAGCCCTGTAAGGTGCTCTTTACATAAAAACACATCACTGAAGAATATGAAGGAAATTAAAATAAAATGTTTGCTGGTATAACCATTATGTAACAGTCTCCAGTTACTAAAAATATAACTACTTCAGGTCAGCATATTTCTTAATAATTAAGGGCCCTTGCTGTAACTCAGTGCACATATTTAAGCTTGTCTCAAAACAACTTCTCCTTTGCCATTCAAAATCAACAACACTCTGAGCTTGCTTTCTTTACCCTGGCAAGGTCTGAAACAGCAAGTCACACACCTTTGTAAAGGGCAGATCCTTCAAGGTACAGAATTTTGGTCCTTCAAAGGCAGAAAGTGAGCACTGAATCTGAGACAGCCCCCAGCAATCCATGTGCTTTCAGCAATGGCCTGACATTAACACACCAGCAGCTTGATATTCATGATGCTGCTAGTTTCCATAAGGGTTTGTTAAACTAAGTGCTAAACATGAAATCTCTATAAAAGCATCAAATATTCGTGCATATATTTTCCAATGATTAATTAATGGGAATTGGTTCATAAAGATAACACAGTATTCAAATCTAAGTTTCAGGGCAGTGGCAACCTGACAAGTTGTCTGTCACAAAACCTGAGACACTTCTCTGAAATGGCTTCAAAAGGTTGACATTAATCTTATCCCAAATGTATCAAAGCAATTTACAAATGAAAGTGTACAACTGCACCAAAGAGAACTTCAAAAACTAGGAGGAAATGAAATACAAATCTTGCATTTCTAATTGGAGAACTCATTTCTTTAAATTAGCTTTCCCTAAATAATTCCTTCTCTGAAACACAAATAACAAGCCTCCTGAACTCTATTGACAAAGCTGCTACAAGCTGGTAGTAGGCAGGAGAAGAAAAAATAAAACTTATTTGGAAGAGTGAGAGATTGTACCTCTTACTACATTTTTAATTATTTGAGAGACACTTATACATCAGAGCTAACCTAGTTATATAACCCCAAGACATTTAAGAGCCTATTAAAAGTTTGTATTGTTAATTGCAACCTTCTTATTTATAAAGAACTTTAAACTATGGGTTTGTGTCTCAAATCCCTTTCTTCCCCCTCCACATTCTAAGTAGCCAGGCAATTAGGCTAATAGTCAAGCTCCCCGGGGATAAAACCATCAGGAACTACCTATGTTCCTGTGGTACAGTTTTACTGTGTTTGAGATATGTTTGGTAATGAGAAAAATAAATACCAGAGGCATATGATTATTTCTGTAATGTAACTTACATTTTTCTAAACCCCCTAATAAGTAGATTAATTTAGATCTCGAAAAAGAGATAGAGATGTGCCACTGAGTTTAAAAATCAAAGACCATGAAAGCTGTTTAATACAAGATTTTATCAGACATGATCAATATAAGCATCTGCAAACTCAATCTTATCATTCTTATTCATGTTTCCTTTCTGGCCACTTAGTATTCTCAATAATGCAGAGAATGAGTCAGCACAAACTGCCTGAATTTTACCAGATGTTTTGTGGTGCTTGCTCTAAAACAAGGCTTTAGCATAACTTGCAGTAAAATGCAAAAACTAACACAAAGAAATCCAACCCTAAATCACAAACATGTCCTTCCAAAGGGAAATTAATCACACCACCCATAATTAGTAAGTAACTTATGAAAGAGTAGAATACCATCAACTGCACCTAGCAAAATTTAATCCCACAATTTGTGAAAATCAGGGCATTGACTTTTAACCTATGTGTGTCCGTGGATAACTCCAAGCAAAGCTGAAAGTCTGGTGACTCAGAGAGCAAGGCAAACCCAGGAATTGTAAAATCAAGTATCAGCAGCAGATACTGAGCAGTTCTCAGCTCTTAGCTTGTAAAAGCTGGTTTACAAAAGTCAGATTGTAACCGTACAAAGTATTTCTCTTATAAATACACTCAGTTACAGAAGCAGTAGCAATCATAGTTTAAGTGTCCTGGTGAGAGGAGTGCAGCACACCTGCTGCATTTAGCAGATTTGCTGCTGTTAATGCACTGGTTTTTGTTGAATGCCCCCAAAGCAATGCTCTGCACAATATTCTGATATCAAACCTGGTCCCTGCCCATACCCTGGCAGAGACCCCACGATGCCATCACACAACACACACCACAAAGATCCTAGGGGCAGAACAATGCAAATTTAACAGGGCTGCCTCAAAGTTTCCCTGACTGCTTCCAAATTACTCTGCTCCTTAGAAACAGAGATGCAACTGGATGTAACTAGAACCCATCAAACAGCAGCACCCTGTATGCATTTAACTACTAAACCTGTTCATAACTTCTCTTTTTGTAAGCAGGATCCTTTCACCACTGAAACTGAGAGTATAATCTGTAGGCAAGAGAGTCTCACTTTGAGCCCACAATGAGAACACCACGTGGCAAGGGTTCATCTATTAGTTTCACATTCATTTAAGGCCTACGAAATACAGTTAATTCATTAAAATGCAATTATGCAATGCAAACTCAGAGGGAGTAAAATGTCTTCTTTTTAGTTCATGTCCATGTTAAATTAAAGATCTAAACCTCTCTATTATGCATATCTTCATTGCAAAAAAGAAAAAAAAAAATTAGTCATTGTAAAATTCCTTTCTGCTGATTTAAAGACAATTCCTTACCTTTGATTTGAATTTATATTTGCCCTGGAAACCACACATCTACATCTTTTTGTGTTCCTAAAAATGAAGGTTTCACCTCACCAGGAAGGGTGAGGTGAAACCATTCTAACAAAACTTTAAATTTGCTTCTGGATGGCAGTTAAAATCCTGTCATTTGAGTTCTATTTTAATCCTCAGCTTTCATCTCTGGGAGCAATACAGCACAACAGCACAAAGTATGGGTATGGGCTTATTAAAGTTCAAGTCACTGTTGAAAACAAACACCTGCTGAGCACAAGCTGGAGCGACTGAGAACTCTATAAATTGTTTACAAAGAGTATCCACACTTGACCAAAAAAACCCACAAAAACCTGGAAATAAAACTGACTTCCAGTTTATTTTCAAATGTTTCAACTCTCTTTTCTAGAAAAAATAGTTTGCAAAATTGGCTGAGAACAGAGGTGCAACAGCCACCTTCTCTCACGTCAGTGAAGTTCCACAGTTGTGGAACTGGCAGTTGAAATTGCCTCCTGGAAACTCAAGGTATTTCTAGCTACAAACAAAACCAAAGGGAGATTTGTCCCTTTTCCATTGCCAATGTATCTGTCCTTCATCTGGGAATAAGAGTCCATTAGGTTGTCTGTATTGTGGATTCCTTTCATATAAAAGATGTTTTAAGAGGCATTCTCATGTTTAAGTAGTGCTTCTTAGGTTTACAGCACCCATTTGGGATTTGTGTTCTTCTGAAATCATTTCCCTTTTGTGTCAGTAAAATTTCTGCCAAATTTTAACTCTGTCACTCCTTGTTAAAAAAAAGAATGTCTTGTATTTTGAGCACAGGACAAAGTCCAGAGTTTGGAGCTCATTCTGAACCTTCCCAGCACCCTCATACGTGGTCAACCAGGAGCAATTTAATTTGCTGAGTGCTGATGTCAGAATTTTGTTGGAATGAGTTGTTTTTGTGGTCTGTGTGCAAACTATCCCTGGTTTCACCCTCTGGTGTGGGCTGCAGAGAAACTGCAGGATGTCCAAGTGTGCTGGGAAGGCACCTGGAGCCATGCTGGCAGGTGTTCTGCTACTGAGGAAACCCTCCAGCACAGCTGCTGGCCCTTTGCATCAAATATCCTGCACCCTCCATTTAGACCTGGAGAAGCAAAATACTTTGGCCTGTACTGAGCTGGCCTTTGTGTGTGTGTGTGCTGCACGGGTGTGACCAAGATCAGTGATCTGATAATCCCAATTTAGGTGTCCATCTGGGTGACTGCATCTCAGGGACACCAAATTTCAAATTATACTCATGGTTATACACATATTTCCAAATGCAGTAGAGGAGACATATGTAGTATGTAACTGAGAGGATACAGGTTATTTTAATGTGAATGTATTTTAAAGTGAGCCATCTACAAATTATTCATGTTACTAAAAAGAGCATGAATTATTTCATCATTCCCTTCAGTTAACAAAGTCTTTAATGTGAAGTCAAACCTCTCTATTAAAAAGGCTTTTAAGCAAATCTCCACCTGGCTTTGTCCCACCTCCTGGACAGCAGGTCTGGAGAGCTGAAGAGAAGTGGCATTTTTATGCAGCTTGTGATGATAGCCACTGTGTTTCTCCTGGCCTATCTGCAAGACTCTCTTGTCATCATGAGCAGTGATAGGCTGCTTCAACTCCTTTTCTCTCTGAACCACCTTTATAATTTATTTTTAAAAAAGCAGGGAGCCATTTTTGCTTTCAGCCTTGCTATTTCCACTCTTTCTTGGCCAGTCAGCTGCTCACACCCCTCTGCAGCGCTGCCAATGCCCTTCCAAGACCACGAGCACAGCACTTCTGCATTGTGTCTTTGCTCAGACAGGGTGGATTTCAAACCCAGACAGAAAAAACCTCAAGTATCTGGGCAGCAGCATGATGCTGCACTGCACCCACCATGCACAAAGCAGACATTATCAGCTTATTTCAGGGTTCCAGTAAATAGGAATATTGAATTGCCTCTGCTGGGGCAGCTCCAAGTTACACCTGAACCAATACCTCTGAGGTATGCAGGTTTTAATGTAGAACTCCAGTGCCAATCAATCATTCAGCATTAAAGATTAAGAACAAGTAAAAAGTTGAAAGTTAAATAAAAGCAATTGTAAGGCATCACAATTTTTTTCTCAAATATTTTGGGTATTTTTGAACCAATGGACTTCAGAGAAGTGAAACATGTACTTTTTGAAACAAAACAGGACAGACTGCAGAAGCCTCATCATGCAAACTTTGTTTTCAGTTATTTATCTCAACATAATTTCAGTACAGTTTTTACATGTTTATTTGTTTAGCAGGAAAATATATGTATTTATCAATAAAGAAATATTTTTAAATGCTTTTAAAAGCTTAATTAAGACTATTTCCTTGAGAATCATGAAACTTTTTGGCAGAGACCCCCTCAGTTTCTGTAAACCTCATATTTTGTTTATTTCCACTACTTTAAACACTTGAACTTTTGTTTATAGCTTTTTAAAGACTAAAATATGGTCATCAAGTGTGACTAAGTAAAACAATAGCAGCTTAGCTAATGCTAGTCTCAGATGATAGAGCACTTGAATATGATAGAAAAAAAAAATCCTTTTGGGGGATTTTGGACTTTGTGGTTTCTCAGATATGATTTGTTAGGGAACCATGGTCAGGTCAGTGCAGTGAGGCTGTGCTAGACAGCCAGGAGAAAAAATAATTCCTACTTAAAAGCAAATTGGAGATGTCTTTGAAAAGGGTATATACAAGTGATAAATTTTAAAGAAAAAACAAAATGGTTTAGGTAAAGAAACTTTTGAAATTCATTTTAAATTTGCCTCTTAAGCATTTGTGGGAATTGTGGTATAGTAGTGCTATGTTCTAAGGAAGACATATAAAAAGATTTTGAAATTTTCCTGAAGATGAAAACTAGTGAAACATACCCTTTTGTCTAGGTTGCAGCTCCTTACCAGTAAATTGGACTGTAACAAGCATAAGTCCCCTCTCCCTGTCTCTCTCTAAATACAAGTGCTGTCAAACTGCAGAGAGAATTCCTCTGCTACCACAGATTTCGTTTGAGTGACTGTGTACTTGGACTGCAAACTCTCTTAAGACAAAAAAGAAGTTTTCTAGAACACAGAAAAAGTGAAATGTATTAAAATTCTTATTTTGAGCTTTTATATTAACTTCAAAAACAGCCCAATGCTCAGAATACTTCAGATATGACACATAAGCCAAAAATCTCTCCCTAAATCAACGAGTCCAGGCAATAACACCAGTGATTGCTATTTGCTTATGACAACTACAGTCCCAATTGCTCTGCACTTCCACAGAGGATCCTTGATTTATTCACAGCTAATTTCTTAAATGTCACAACAGCTTTATGAAAGTCTGCAGCACCAAAGGAATGATGACATTTTTTTTCAAAAACCTCCAAAATGAAGAATATTAACCATTAATACCACTATGAAAAGAGGTTTTAAGATTACATATTCCAGCCACATCTGCCACACATCCTGTTCATACAAGTTACCTTTCTTTCCTTTTGGGGAAATACTTTGAAATAAACAAGACACAATGGAGCAAAGAATTAATATAAAATATCTCTGCAAGATATTACAACTGGGTTTGTGAAATCTCATGGGGCACCACCTTTCAAATGTGTAAAACTGCAATTAAAATGGATGTAGGGGGTGGAGACGTGACACGTGCGTTAACAAAGAGGCCAAAGAACCTTGGGTAATGATCCCCACTCATCAAACATCATGGAAGTGATAAAGTTCAGGTCAATTTTAGATTAACACAGCAGAGATCCATGGAAAAATGGATCCCAACAAAGGGAACAGGCTGGCTGACACTTATAATTGCCTCTCAGGAAACCAACAAACCCACCTGCCTTGCTATTGCCATGCTCCTGTCTCTGCTCAGCCTCTCTGCTGCCTTTTGGACAGAGCTCACCCTCGAGGACAGGCACTGAGTGACCAAGGGGGGCTCAGCAAGGCCCAGGTGAGCAGGGGAGAACAGGCACCTTCATAAACAAGGTTATTTTGCCCATTCAGGGATTTGGATCATGAGTGGCTCTGAAAGCCAAAGCTGAAGAGTCAGATTCGAGGTGAGGAAAATATATCCCAAGACATAGATTTTTTTTTTTTTCCATTAGAATTTTTATTATTCTAAAGGTCATTTCACAACTCGATAACTAATGAGAAAGGATATATTCCTTGAGTCATCTGGGATCTGCCACAGAGCATTTGACCAAAGGTGTGCAGCTCCTGAACTATGACATTCCAGAGAGATGAGGGGCAGCAGTTGCAGCTCATATCAAATCTCGTGTGGCAGTTCATATTTGCCAATATATCTTTCAGGCTAAAATGATGTGATTTCCTCCCTGGTGGTTCCACAAGTAGCTTTCATCAAAAGTTTGTTTAAATCTGGCATGGCAAAGGTTTGCAGCAACACTCTTGCCAAGATACAGAGGTTTCCTTTATAAGACCACATATGCTTTAGTTTTCCCTGGATATTAATATGAAGCCTAAGTAAGTATTTCTGAGTTTATTTCTCCAGAAACCTAGAAAGAATGAAAAGGAAAAGAGGGCACACATCCATGATATGCCTACTAATAATGTACATATCTCTGATACTGAGCTTCCTCTGGTCATTTTTGGGTACTTTGCCACTTAAAAATACACATATTCAAAACAAAACAAACATACACATATTCAAAACAAAACAAACATACACATATTCAAAACAAAACAAACCCCACTGAAGCTAGAATGTACTATTCTGCTCTGTCATATAAATAGTCAAATAAATGCACTCTTTGTCAGTTCAGCATGTCAAACATTTGTAATTTGACACTTAGCTGTAGTTTAAAAACGATTCTGTATCAAAATCAGCAGCAGTTTAAAATTGGTACTGTAAGTTTCCTGCCATATTACAAAAAAGACTTCTTTCTACTCCTACTCTCTGTTCCAAGTGACCCTCAGTACCCCTTTTCTTCTCTTTCTCTGCTAAACTTTTTCATCTGTTTTAATACACTTTGTTTAAGGATGCTGAAACTATAAAGGCTTCTTTTGATTCTACTTAGTGTTTTTTTGTCTGTAGCGTGGCAGTCTTATCCTGTTGGAAACCTTTTCAAAGAAACATGCACAACACTACCTGCAGAATCTCACCACATTCTGGTGCTGATGGCAAGGAGGCAAGAATGCTGGATTAAAACTCCCCCAGTGCTCTCAGGCCCTGGGATTCCCCACGCAGCAAATGTCAGTAGGGGGTCCTTGCTCATCCCCCTGTGCTGAGGGATGGGGCAAGGTTGCTTGGTTGAATATTTGTTGCTCATTCAATACTCTTTGGTCACCATTTTGGTGAATTTCCCCCTCTCATACTATACGAAAACCATAGCAAAACTAAAAAAAAGTTCTGCTTATGCTTACCAGGCAGGTTTCATCCAAATTTTACAGTTATAATTAAAAACTACATTTTCATTAAGGAAATTATGAATTGCAATAAAGTGCAAGGAACATGCAAAATGAATAATTAACATTGTATAGACTTCAGCATCTTAATGAAGATTAAATAATACATATATTCAAACTGGATTAGCACATCCACAGAAAGCTGTTATGTGCTCAGTAGGGGAGTCTATGCACTCACAAAATAATGTTTTATGAGGAGTATTCTAGCAACATTAAGCATAAGGTTGTCATATATAAAATGATTAATGTTTTATATAAAAGGAGCTGTAATTCCAGTGAATGAAGTCATTTCATCTCCCTGCAGCTTCTACCTTTAGGAATATACTGTAAATGAAAAGTGGCTCAATGTGAAGTCTAGTTAAATAGAATATGAATCCTCTTCTTCAAAGTTAATGAGACTTGGAAACCCACATTTAAAAAAATTGTTGTGATTTTAAATCACAAATTTCATTAAGATTTGAATACAGCACCTACATTCTTGTTCTATTAAGACTCCCACTTCCTTAGCTATGTAGGACAGGATGTCACCTTGTTTGTCCTGATCTTTGTGTGCAGCCTGTCCACCACTTCCAGCTACTTCTTCATAATGGGGAGGATTGCTTAAGAGACCCTGCATTAACAGAAGGCAGGTGAACAATGAATCTGCAAAAATGCTCAGACAGAACAGTGCTGGGAAAAGTCACTCCTTGGCTACTGATGATGAAGTCATTTTGTCAAGGCTGAGTACGTGCAGATTGCTGGGGTATTGCCTCTCAGCAGTCAAATGTCCATCTGCAGAAGGGGGGCTGACAAGTTGCCAGCTGCTCCAAGCTGACAGATCAGAGGAGGAATGGGCTGTAATTTCCTCCTGAAGAGGACAGATGATGGCAAGGTTAAATCACGCCTAGGTAGGGAAGTGACAGCAATGTCAGATGCAGATAAGGCAATCTATGTACTGGTGTTTTCTATCTGTTTCATCTAAAGAAGAAGCTGCTCTCCAGGGAGCACTGATTTCAAACTGGGAAACTCAGGTCAAATGTGGTGGACAGAAGATTCTAAGTGCTCAATGCCAATCCATTTTGACTAAAGAGATTTTGGTTGGAAAGCCACAGAAAGGGGGATAACTCATTTTACTGAGCTCTTTGGCTGGCCTTGCCCCTGCCATTGATAGGAGCAGGCTGTGGGCTGGGGCAGGTTCTGCAGGAGGAGATCAAGCAGCACAAAACTGAGCCCTGGTGCAGCAATGAGATTCTGCAGACAAAAGCTGCAGTCACTCCTCTCCTGTCAGTGTCATCCTGCACCACAGAGGGGCTGGCTGGGATCCTTGTTGAACCCCTGCCCAAACACAATTTTCACTGTTGTCACTGCCTTCACCTCAACCTCTGTGGGCCTGACACAGCCAGGGCTCCCCTGTGCTCTTCATGGCAGAGTAACCAACACTTTGTAGCCTGTACCTGATTATATTTTCTTTTAAATTGAGAAAATATTATCAAAAATTTTCAATACTAAGAATACTCCAATAAAACTTTTTATTCTTTTGCCCCATGAACGCGAAATGGAAATTATTTTCTATTTCTGTTCTGTATTTACAGCAGTGCCTCTAAAACATTTTTGGAAAACTTCCACACCTGCTTAACCACATGAGAGGGTGCAGTTCCTGAGGAGCTGTTCTCTCATTTACATGCAGTTGGATTTCACAGAAACACAGTTTTCAGTCCTCCAGTGAAATAAATCTTTTTTCTTACACTAGTAAAGAAAATCTATGCAAACAAACTAACAGATCAGAAGCGGAATTGTACGGCCCCAAGTTTTAAAATTCATTTTTGATGTAGTAAAATCTTGGCAAGATGCATGCTGCTACTGTCAACAGGAAAAAAAAAGAAGAGCTTTTTGGCTGCCACACTTGCTGGAACACCTGTATTAGTAAATAAAGGGCAACAAGGCAAGAATCAGTTGGTTTGCAGGTTTTAGAAGGTCTCATTAAAAAAAACAAACAACACCAAAACCAAACCTCTGTTTATGAAGTGGACTGTTTTACTGCATGTGCCTGCTGGCCCCTGCCTTCTCAGCAGTGAGTGGGCTCCATGTCTGCCCTGGGCAGGGATCCATGCAGCTGGGAGCTGTCTGTGATGAAGGCCCCAGTACTATATGATAAATCAATGTATTGTCATGCTGAGGCAGGCCAGGCTCAGAATGGTCTCTGGGATGGAGGGAGGAGGCAGGGGCAGGAATGGGGTGTCAGGTGAATCCTTCAATTCTGTGAAAGCAGGGAGGCAGGAGCTGCTGCTGGCTCACAGGCAGGGAACCTGGACCCAGTGAAACCTGTCCCAGCAGGGTGGGGTGGTGGCTCCTGGTGGGTCCCTGAGCAGCCACACTCTGGGGGTTTGTGGTGGGACCAGCCACTGGAGTCCCCTGACTGGGAGACACCAGGAGCTGTTTGGGATGCTGAGAGCCCTGTGCCTCCTCCTTTCACCTGAGCTCACAAGCACTGAAACTCAGTGGGAAACAGTCTGACTTCTGGGTCATTTCATGTGGTCTTGTGTCACACCTGCTTTTAATTTTAAAGACTGATTTCAATTGTGTAAAGCAGCAGGGTAACTTTGGGATTACAAGGAAAGCACAGGTGCTTTATCATGTGAAATATTCATACAGATACAACTAGATTAACCTTATAGATTGCATGATTTTGAGGAATGGTCCTCCAGGTGCAAGCCTGGAATGAAAGAAAATGACAAAGTGGAGCTCATGTCCCAGGGGCCAAGCACTCTGAGTCTCAGTCAGACTGGGCTCATGATACATCAATGCCTCCTGGAGCCAAGGAGTGTCTTACCAGCTCACAGAAAAAGCAGAGTATGCCAAGCTGCTGGGTGGTTTTTCACTATTTTTTCCACTGGGATGCCCTAGGAGCCTTAAGGCATACAGAAGGGATTTGGAGAGCTGCTCAGAGCCCTGCCTATGGATGAGCACAGCCTGCTTGCCCTCTAACACTCCAGTGCTCCTGTGCAACTCTGCCATGGCCACCAAAGGTGAAAATGCACCAGGCTACTAAAGGCACAAGTGAACTGAAAGATTGCCCTTCCACCCTAAAAACTGAAAGGTTCACCTGTCCACTCAAGCACTGCAGATTTTCATTCAATGTTGTCAACTGGCAGTAGGAAGCCCATTATTTAATTGTTAACTTTTCTAGGCAAACCCATGATCTAAGATGTAAAATAATATGCACAAATCCTGGCAGTGTTGGAGGGTAGGGCTTGGACCAGCCTGGTCTAGTGGGAGGTGTCCCTGCTTGGCACTAGATGTCTATTCCAACCCTTAAATGTCCATTCCAACCCTTAACCTTCTATGTCTTTATGGTATACAAAATAAAGTTATTGTATGGATTTTTAAGCAGATAAAATACCCTGAAAAGACTTTTAGGTAATAAATAGCCAGTTTTTAAATGCAAATCCTTCAGAGATCTATGCTGGGGACTGGGAAGTTCAATGTGTTCATACACAACCTGGGGAAGAGCTGAAGTTTTTTAATGATACAGATTAATTATTTGTAGTAAAAAGAAAGGTGAGAAGACTTACAGATTAATGATATTTTTTCTGAATGATAAAATGGCAGAGGAAAATCAGTGTTGATAAATGCAAAATAATGTTTGTGAGAGAAACAAGTATAACTTAATAGATAAAATAATGAGAGCTAAACCAGCTATTACCACTCATGAAACTCTTGACATGAAAAAAAGATATTTAGAGTACTATATTTGCTGAATGCTTAGAAGGAATTAAAAAAAAAAAGGGAAAAGCCAATTTCTTCCCCCCTCTGGAAGCAAATATCATCATTATTAAAAAAACCCCACAAAGTCAGAGTATCTGCATACAGGAATATCAGCAGCACATCCTTATAATATTTACATTAATAATGGATCTCTGAACCTAAAAACTACAGAGAATTTGCACCTGGGACTTTCTACAGACATGGATGCTAGAGCACAGAAACACATGGATGGAAGGGGCCCACTGGATAGGGAGTCTGGCCATCCAGGAAAAGATGATTTGCCAGGAATGAGCCAGCAGCCCTCATCCCACACCTCAGACAGCCCAGCATGAGCAGTGCTCTTCAACAGGCTCGTAATCCTGTGGCACAAGTGGAGGGGAAAGGGCTGTTAATGACAGTAATAATTTCCTTGTCCTCAGGACAGCTGAGAGTTTGTTAAGGGAAGAACATGCAGGTTATTCCTGTAATTGCTCTCAAGCTACAGAAAAAGGCAAACTTTCTTTCCTACCCATCCCAAACCCAGTTTGACATGGGGAAAAGTTTCTTCTGGGAAACAATTCTAGTGACCATTTTAATCCTGAGCAAAGGAAGGTTATGAATTAATCACTTATGAGATTTCTTAGTATCTCCAGGCATGTTAGTGCATCCCTTCATCATCTCTTTCTAGCCATGTTAAGTCTCCAAGCTGAACCCTTCAAGCACAGATTTAATTAATGTCAATATCAATTCAGTTCCTGCAACAATCAACAAATGACACCTGAGAGTCTCAGCATCCCTGTCTTGAGGGTACCAGCACATGGAACATGCAAGGAAAAAGGTCACAAGTTTTAGTTGTTCTAATTCATTAATTTTGCAGTTCTATTATATTACACTTCACACTCCTCGTTGTCTGGAAGTGTTTCAGTACTTTCCTTTTGGCTAGAGCTTAGAAATATGTATCTGTTTTCACATCTACATTTTGTGTTGATAAATCTGAATATGCACAATATTGTACCACTAATACCTTACTAAGAATTAATGTTATCTATCTTATCTCACTTTCCTCTGAGATAGCCTCGTATAGACTTGATCAGGATCCACTGCCACCCAAAGGATATTGGCAGTTTAAATTTACTCCAATTTCCCCCCAAAAAACAAAGCCCAAAACACAAACAAAACCACCAAAAAACTCTGGGACCCCCCAGCCTTAATAAAAAAAAGAGCTTGGAAACCCTGCAATGGCTGTGACAGCTAAGTGCAGCCTGGTAGCACTGCACACTGCTCTGAGATGGCAGAAGCTGCCTCCAGTGCTTCCATGACCTTTGCAAACCACTTGTTGAAACCCTTGTGTCCAGAGGCTGCAGAACTCCATTTCCAAATAACTCGTTCCACCATGAGTTGTAATCAGAGGAAATTTGTGTAAGGTGGCATTTGTCAGCCTTTCAGACATGTAGGTCAATCAGCCTTATGATTAAGATTCTTGCCTAATCATGCTAAAGAGCATTAAATTTTAATTGAAAATTGGATGAAAGTTCAGAGAAGCAAAATCTCTGTTGACAAGAGAGCAGAGTTTCCAGTCTGTTGCTACTATTTCTGCCCTTGTGGCCAGCTTTAAAATATTATATACACATGTTTGTGGCTTTAGCATTTGACAGATCCAAACACTGTCAGCCAGGCAAGACTGGTTGAAGGCAAAGTGATGTGGAACAATGGCCTAAAGCAAAGGAGTGACAAAAAAGATGGAGAGGGACTCGTTACAAGGGTGTTCAGTGACAGGACAAGGGGCCAGGGCTTCAGACTGGGTGTGGGATTAGGTTAGATAGTAGGAAAAAGTCCTAGCCTGTGAGGGTGGGAGGCCCTGGCTCAGGTTGGCCAGAGAAGCTGTGGTTGCCCCTGGAGTCCTGAAGTGCTCAAGACCAGGTTGGATGTGGTTTGGAGAAACCTGGTCAAGTGGAATGTTGTCATCTTATTGCAAAGCTCCCAAACCTTCTTGGTGATTTCCCATGGGCAGCTGCTTGCAGCACTGACTCCTTCCTCACATCACAACCAACTCCAACACTCTCCTCACCCAGCTAACCCACTCTTTTATAGCCCTCATCTTTATTGGACACAGCTGTGGCCTGTTAAGGGCAGGCCTGTTCCTAATCTGTGTTAATTAGTACAGCTGCAGCTCGTTAGGGTGAGATCACCTTCTGCACTATCTTTATTCTCTTACATTCTCCCCCCCACAGTGGAAGGTGTCCCTGCCTGTGGTAGGGGTTGGAATGAGATGATTTTTGAGGTCCCTTCCAGCTCAAACCCTTCTGTGATTCTATAACTTTATTTTGAAAAGTGGCAAACCAAATACTTTTATCTATACCTAGTAGGCTCATAATCAACATGCAAGCATATAGATAAACATGGCACCACCCCACAGAGTCTGGCTGTACAAAAAGCTCAGGTGTATGTTTCAAATTCATGCAGCTCATGCAGATGCATGTGAGTTAGTTATAAATGAGCTTAGCAAGGGTCATTGCAGATGCATTGCTACAGAAAACTGGGAAGAATTGCTGCCTGCTCATTTGTGCAGGGCTCTGGATGGCTTTTAAAATCCCTGCCCATGGAAGACACATGCTTTCTTTGATTTTTTTTCTTGTGCCAATGGTATGTTCTTCATTGTTTGAATACTTTGCCAGCGCATCATCTCTTGAAAATAAATATTCAGATTGTAGAGCATTGGAAACAATGATAAACAGGCATGTCAACTAATTAATGTCACTTTCACTGGTGAGGTAAAGGCAGCTTAATTAGGAAGCTAATGTACTTCTTCACCTTGAAGATTATGATTTGCTTCTAGTATTATCCTCAAATTAAAAGTTCATATAAATTAGCATCGGCTCAGCTCCTTCTCATTGTACTTCAAATTGTCCTCAAGTGTTCCCTTGGGTCTATTTGTGTGAGAAACCATTGACATTATTCTTATTTTTATTTTGCAGTAAACCAGCATGGCTGGAAATAGGTTAAAAGAATAAAGAAACCGTGATGAAAGCAGGCAAATGAAGATTTTAGGATTACAGGAAGAAATAAAGACCTGAGGAGAAAACATTGAGCTGGTACTGAAAACATGGTGTACTATAATAAACATTTATGAACATTTTATGTCTGCCTTCAACTATGGGCAGCTATTTATAACAGATGCTTATTTGCTATGAACAACAAAAAATACCATTTGGAAAATCTACACTATTTGTAATTTGCTAGGAAGTTTTAGCCTATGGTTAATTAGGCTATTCCCAAGGGCACTTCATAAAGAAACAAAAGTTAAAAAGACCTGTCATGACTGCTTCCAGGAGGACTATATACACTAGCTTTGATTCCATCTGAATATGTAAAAGATGAAAAATCTTTAAAACCAGATTTCATTAGTCCAGACCTGAGTTCTTCAGGTGCTAAGTTCACAAGGCTGATTTGCTTCCAATGCCAGAAAATAATGCCAGGAAATAGCCATTCCACATCTTCAAAAGATGCAAAGATTTTGTGTCTGTCTGCCAAAAAAGTTGCACATATGGGCCACTGCACATTATCACTAGAAATGAGTAATCCCTGATAATGGAAGGCCCAGAAATAGCAGTGGGACTGTGTCAGCTGGAGGTTTGTGCTGAAGAACTGTCATCACCAAAAGACTTCATACAGACTAATGACAGGCTTTTGAACCTAGACTAACTTTGTCATAATCAGGGGCTGGAACAGGTTACATTTTACTCACCATGTAATTATGTTTTGTACAAGACAAAACTGAAAGAGAAATGAGCCACTTGTTAACTGTCGTGGTGTGCAGCAGGGAGCACGAACCTCACCCTCCTGTGGCTGGGAAATGCTGCTGATCCAGCTGGGCACCAGCAGAAATGCACATTTTGGGCACTGCAGAAAGCAGTGTCCCTTGAGGTGGGTTACAACTCCTGGGAATAAGGTGCAGTGTTGTACATTCCACTGAGCTGTGGCACACTGCAAATTTTAATGAGGATGTGGCTGAGGTCCCTGAGGGTGAATCAACTGCCCTGCAAAGGGTGACAGCCCCTGGGGAGCACAGAGGTGGTCACTGTGGGGACACTGGCCACCTGCAATAACTGTGAGAGGTGCACAAAGCTCATTCTGCTTGGCAGAGCCCCAAACCTGCCACAGGTGCAGTCATGATGTACCACAGACACTGAGGGAGAAGGCACCTCAGCAGTTTGGTGTCACGACTTCTAGCAAGTGCAAGGGCTTGGGACTGAAGAGTGTCTCATTTCAAATGTTTACAGTCAGTGATGGAGCTGCTGTTTGCACTTCAACTCATCAATGAAACGAAATCTTATTTATATGATTTAATAATTAGATGCATTTAATTATTAATGTAAATATAATACCAGGAAAATATAAATAATTAATGATATACTTATAAATAATTTCTGTTAGTGAAATAGATTGAGAAAATGATTTGTTCTTAATAGTAGACTTATAAATATTTAAAATCAAGTCCCAACAATGTAGTTTACAGATACTAAGAACCCTAATGCCATTAAGCCACTTATACAGTGTCAGATCTAGTTATTAAATTTGAAGATAAACTAATGATTTGCTGGACTTAAGCTTTTATTGACTGTCAGGAAGTTTGAAATTACTTTAAATCTGATTTTTGACATTGTTTTATAAATAGGACTGTTTTATAAATAAGATGTAATTGATTTCTAAAAAGCCCCTTTCCTTGAATCAGAGTATTTGAACACAGATGAACCAGGCAATGCTTGAAGCCATAGCAACAGATTTTGAGTTTATGTTTGGTAGCTGATATGACATGCAACTGAAACCTGAAGTTGGATCTTTAGGTTTAGCTAAGCCACGATTAGTGTGATGAGAACTGGGGGAAAATGTGACTTTTTGGTGTGTAATCATCCCCAGCCAGCTAAGGTAAATGTCACCAGCATAAATTATGACATCCTTGGGACTGCTCTGATTTACTCTTACTTGTAATGGTGATGGAGCCCTTTCTGACAGCCACCATCCTTTATACCCAGGGATGCCTCTGACTTCCTGACTTCATATTGACTTAAGTGGAAAAATAAATCAGAACCCCTATAGTGAGGAACACAAAAAGCTGTTGGGGTCAGTTGGATCAGGATCCCCCAGTGTGTCCAAACCACTGCAAAGCAGTTGTGAACCAGACCTACTTACAGCCAAAACCAGAGCTCTTCTTCCTGCATCTTCAGGCATTCATAACAGAAATACATTATCTTAGAGAAGAACTTTATCAGAGAAGATAAATTCTCTTCAAAAGAATTTTCCAACAATCTTTTCATTTTAAGTCCTGGATTTGGCAGGTTACTCAGAAACACTTAATGAGACTAATATTTTTTGATCAATTTTGAACCCTTTGAATTTATTTTTTTAAAATATGATGCAGTTAAATCTCTATAAAATTCTACACAATTTCAATTGGTTTTTTCTGTTGTTTCTATTGGTCACTTCATGATAAATGGGATCTTTATAAAAAATTTCCATCTGGTAGAACAAAACATCACACTGATTACTTTGCATTATTGATAGGCATGTAAAACTTGATCATCATGTTGGTTTAATTGGTCAATCAGAAAATTTTTTTATTATAATTCCAGCATTTCCCAGCCACAGGAGGGTGAGGTTCGTGCTCCCTGCTGCACACCATGACAATTAACAAGTGGCTCATTTCTCATTCAGTTTTGTCTTGTACAGAATATAATTACATGGTGAGTAAAATGTAACCTGTTCCAGCCCCTGATTATGACAAAGTTAGTCTAGGTTCATCTGCCTGTCATCTAAATGGCAGTGTTCTCTTTACTGAGGCATTATTTAGTGCTGGCTGCTGGCAGTGGGTGCCACTGCACCACTTTGGGGGCTGTGTGTCACAAAAACATCAACATTTACCCCTTGGGTGACCCTGTAAAGGCCTTGGGCAATCCTCTATTAAATTCCTAGCAGAAAAACTAAGAAACGTTGGGATAACAGCAAGTTATTTTGAATTGCAAGCATCCAAGTGCATTTGAAACACAAAATAGTCTCATCATTTCTTTTTAGGTTGTAAATGCCTCTGAAGCATGTAACTGTAAGATATCACAGGGTAGTTTGTGTGGGGGTTTTTTTGGGTTTTTTTTGGTTGGTTGGTTGGTTTGGTTGGATTTGGTTTTTTTCTTTGTTTTCTTTTTGGGAGGGAGAATACTTTAAAGAACACTTTTGACAGAGTTTTCAAGAGTTAGATCCATGTATTCCAGCCAGCTCCCCTGAGAAGATGCATAAATGCCATAACATCTTCAAGCAGCAGCACAGCATGTCCCACCTGAAACAGTTGTGCCTCACCTGCTCTCTGTGCAATAGAAATGAAACATTTCCTGTGTGACTGTTTTGGCCTCCCTCACCAGTCACAGGGGGCAGATGAGGACTAAGGCATTTATGATAAAAAATCAAGTTCATTATTCTCAGGGACTTTAAAGGCGTCTGATTTATCCTGCAATACAGGTACAGTATTTTGGCACACTGCTTTCTCAGCATGTTATAATAATTTAAGACCATTTGGCAAATGCTTATGGAGGGACTTTTCTTATCTTTATGAAATGTAACAGCTCTTCCAAAGCTCTCAGAGTCTTTTTTCCTCATTTTTTTCACTCCTTTAATTGTTTTTTCCTGTCCTTGGTCAGTGACTTTGTACAAATACAAACCTCACTGAAGCCACTTTAAGCTATAATGGTAAAACAAGCATTATGAACCAAAAATGCAGTGAAAGGCTTTCAATAGATGTGAAAAGAAGCATATAGCAAAGAGGATTGAAAAAAAAAGGGTAACAGTTTTCCCTGTCCCTGAAAACATACCTCAATTTGTTCCAATGTACACACAGAAAAATCTTCATTAATCTCTCATCTTTTTCTCCCATCTTCACCATTTTCAGTTTGACTTTGCTATTGGGCAGTAGGATATTCAGGAATGTGCCTTATAGCCTGCTCTGCTTTCCTCAAATCAGAGAAGTGCTTTCTGTGCAGTTCAGTGGCTGCACTTTCTGAGCCACCAGGGTGCCCACAGAAGCACTTTCTATTTATAACAAATAGGTCCCTCCCTTCAGAAGTGCAGTAGGAGCACCTGATTTTGTTTCTATTTCCTTGGAAAGCCCATCTCCCTTGCTTAGTGTCACCATCTATTGGACCCCATCATCCCAGATCTCTCTCCTGCCCTGCCTTGACTCCCATTCCACCTCCTTAACTCATGAACTCTGTCAAAGACTTGAGGAGAACATTTACAAGCCATGCTGCATAAACAGAGAAACAAACAGATTTTTGCTTTGAGAAACACAGAAATCCCTAGATATTTCAGTGCCAGGTAAGTGAACACTTACCTGGATATGTCCAGAAAACTTGGACAGCAATGGTGGATATTACAAACCCTATTTACCATTATTTGACCCTTACCAAAATCTTTCACTTCACTGTGGAGCACTGCCCAGGTAATACATTCTGCTGAAATCTCTTTTGGGAAGAGAATACATTTAGCAACAACCAGGAACCAGGCTGTCTCAAACACCATGTTCCATTGAATTTGTACACCCAGGTAGAGAAAAACAGTCACTTTTAATTTCAAACTAGATCTTTGCAGTCATTAATGCAGCTGCATAACACAATACCATGGTGTGAAGACAAAAATCACAGTCTGATTATCTAATTTCAACTCAAGAGTGTCAGTATTCTGGGACAACTCCATTGTATGATACATCAGTCCTAACAGCAGTCCATAGTCTGACATGTTGCAAATTTGATGTGAGCTCCTATTTCACAGCAGAAATTTCCATGTAAGCTGGCATGTAGGTTTAAATCAATATATTTGCTGCAAACAAGGCTCCACATTTTCTTTGCAGATTTTTCTTTTTCTGACTTCTAGGAAAAGCTTTGAGCTAAGCAAGAGAAAAATGCCATTATGCCTCAGGATGAGTGTTTAAAAGGGTGTTATTCTAGCAGCAACACGTGGATGTAACTAGGAAAATTCTCCTGGGTAAACAAAATATCTGAAAAATGTCAAAACCTCTTTAGGAATGCTCTTTGTGACTTTAATAAAAGTATCTGGCCATGTATCATTTTGTTTGTGTATAACAGCCTCCCATACAGCCTAAAATAGGAATATGAACTCTTGAATCTTGGAAATCTCTGTCTAGTTATCAAATGCCTAGTGATTCCTTCTGTAATCTGAGACACAATTTACAACTGAGGTTTGACCTCTGGTAATTGATCCCCTTTCCAGCTGCACCATCTGTGGTGGGAATTTTACTGACAATATTCTCCCCCATACTCATTGATACCTTCAGGGTATAATTATATTTTGTAAGGTTTTGAAATTCTATAAAGCTGCAGAATTACACTGGAGCCACACTGAATAAACAGTTACTTTAGATTAATTTAACCAACTGCTGATCCACTCCAATTGCTGTATTTTAAGAGGCCCAAACACTGTTCAGAGGGATGTTTTGAAAAAAAAAATCTTCTCCTGGTGAAATTATGTAAAAATAAAGAGCTTTGAAGTTAAAAGTTGCTTAATAAATATATTCCATGCTGTGCGTGCTTCTTTTACATAAGTATTTAGGAATATATTTTAGAAAAGTCTTCTAATTGCTAGGGCAACCACCAAAACTATTTTATTAGCATTAAGGCAAACAGCATGAGCAATATGATTCTCTTTACTAACTTTGTCTTGATTTTCAGTCATTTTGATATGGGAGTAATTCCTTTCTTCTCTCATTTCACCAGCCAAGGAGCTATTTTGTAGGCATAGCTTTACAGTTGAGTTTACTTACTGGGATTTTGTGTTACCTGCCCCTTGTTCCTCTGTAGCCATGACCAGTCCTTGGAGTTAAATATTGCTCTGGATCTGCAAGGACTGCTCAAAGCAATAAGGGCCAAAGGATGTATTTTTCACATTATCAAAACAAGCAGGAAGTTTATATTTCTGTGGACCTTCAGACTCCCCTGGTGCCATTGTAATAATTGAAATGGAGCACAGTTACTGATATCTGCCAAACTGTACTTTTGCAAGGCTGCTGGCCAGAGCTGGCCAAAGGCCACAGCACAAAGGCCACTGGTTAAGCAAGAGCTGCAAAACTTCACTTTCACTTATTCAAAGGTTAGGAATTCAGGAATTAGAACAAGCTGAATCTATGATTAAAAATGTGAGAAGGAATCTGTTTATATAAAACAACTAGTAAGACAGAGTCAGAAGAGCATGTAAACATAGGCTAACACAAGACAAAATGCTTTGTGGAACTTGCTCAGTTAATGGGGCTTCAATGCACTAAGTGTTTATTTTCACTGTTGGGAAATCTGTGAATCCCAGCTTGATTTTCATCTTCTCAGTTTCTAGCTCAAAAAAGGTGACAGAAAGTTTAAATGCAGAACTCTAAAGCTATGGATGATGTGACTCGTAAAACTGAGTGTGCTCTTATTTTGGTAACTTAGGAATTCAACTCATTTGAGTTTGGAGCTCCTGTGACAAGGTGTTTGACTATTAAAAATCTGAAACCTACTGAAAACTATAATGTCGCATCTATTTATGATATATTGATGAATTTTTAATATGGATCTGCCTACAAAATATTTTAAAAGTCATACTTTTAAAGACAAAGCTTGTAAATGGTACAGATGGAATGGAAGAAAATTATTTTTCTGACTCTCAGGCTTCAGTCTGTAATGACACTGAATGGGAGTCTCCCACATTTTTTTAAAAAATGCTTAAAGCTCACCCAGAAATGTTTGCTTGCAGGAAGTACACATTAACTAATTTGCTGGAGTAGATATTTGGTTTTAATTCTGGTGAAATTGCAGCATAGTTGAAAATGCTATTTAGCTCCCAAAGGTGGGAATTTTGATTACATAAAATGTTTCCTTAGAAGTTTGTTTTGCACTAAAAGCTGAAGACAACTACGTTTTAATTCAACAGTACATTTAAAATTGTTTATTGTTCAGTGTATAAAAGGAATGAAAAGTAGCACACATCAGTTTTAGAATGACATAAATGTCATTATGACCTTCATGGATTTTCATATAGTCTAAGTAATCCCTATAAACTAAACTGATTCAAATGCACATCTTCAATCATTTCACTGCTGTTTCGCCTTCTGCTGCAGTTTTATAAAACTCTTTCTAATACATCTGTTAAAAGAAGAAAAAAAAAACCCCAAAACCACAAAACAAATCAACAAATCACCCTTGGAAAAAAAGCCAGTTGATGCTGTTAAAGTTGTAAAGCTAAAAATCAGAGAACTTGTCAAGGAGACCTGCTCAGACACTGACAGGCAGCAGTATTCCAGGCTTCTGTTGTTTTAATTATATTGTATCCTTGCTTTTTGCACCACTTTAGTTAAGGTTGTGTCAGCATTTCTGTTCTAAATCCCTGCTCCCTGGGGCTTTATAACTGATTGTTAAAAATTCCCCAAAGGCTTCATCTTGGCATGCAAGATTTCACCCGACAAGTGGAAACTTAGCTCTCTGTGTATAAATGGGGTTTGGAGATAGAGTTTTCATGTAAGGGTTAAATCACACCATTTCAAAAGGCAAAGGAAGATAAGTTTTGTAATTTCATATATTTTTCTCTTTTATGAACAGAAAGCCAAAATAGATTCTTCTTAATTAAACTTCTGCATCTGTCAATTGTTTTATTTTTTGAAGGAAAATATAGAAGTAAATAAACAGGTAAGTTGACTCATAATGCAATTTTCTACACACATGGTCTATGTTTTGCTATGAAAATGTCAAACATATGTTCTATCTATATATAGTGCACCCTGCTAATAAAAATAAGTATTGATCAAATTTATAGTGCCAGATTTTGGAGCTGGGAGAAGCTATGTGTCAGATGAAAATTAGGATTCTCAAAGTCTCAAGAATGTGCACAATAATAAGTCTGGGCTGAAAAATGAGGAGAAGGAGAGATTTCTAGCACACTTGATTCAAAGTGATGGTTAAAAGAAAAGGATGAAAAGCCCACATGCAGTAGCTTTAGTCTGAGCCACAATACAGCAGGAGGTACAGAGGGACCAGGATCTGCAGGTATTGTCAATCACAATCCATGGAATGTGCTTATGGAGCTGACTGTGCATTGCAGACCCTTTCACTGTGTGTTTTCAGCTGCAGACACTCCTACTGCTTCATCTAAAAATTAGAGCAGAAAAATGATTTACAAAATAACCAGCATTCACTCATCTGGGTGCTGCAAGCCCAATCTTACACTGCAGTTCAGACCTGCAAGTGAATATTATGAAATATACTGGTAAGACACAAACATACAGTAATGTAGTATTTAATGAATATTTACAGCTCAAATTAAATTTTAAACTGGCAGCCAAAATATGCTTTATTATTTGCTAAAGCTATCAGCATTTTCTCAGTTTGTGAGCAGAAACATCAGAGCCTTATGCTTATGTGATATATAAGGAAGGGAAGCTCATAAAACTTCAGAGTCAACCTCTCCTTTGCAACACGTTGTATAATTCTAGAATATTAATATTTTAAAAATGAAATTAACATTTTTTTGGTAACAAAGTGGAGCTATTGGAAAAGAGATGAGACTATCACTGTCATCTGGGACAAAACACTCCAGAGAGAGCTCAGGAATCCTTTCACCATCCTTTCCTCCATGTAGGTTATACCCTGTTGATAAAATGTTTACTTCCATACTAAAATATGCCAAAAAGCTGATGTAAAAATATGATTTTAAACACACATATCTGTTTGATTGGTGCAAGAGCTGGCAAGCTTGCTTTTTTGGTTCTTCTAAGTGATTCAGTTTGATCTAAATTAGTTTCAAAGCTCTACTCAGAAGTAATACTCAGCCTCTATGTTCAGCACTCTGTGGAGAGGCTAAGGAAGGATTAAAATGAAAGCTCTGCTCTCCTATTCACAGCTCATGTTCTCCAGCTGTTCCCTGACTCCATTTTACTGCTTGTTCATGTCACAGGTTTACTGTGAGCTGTGCAAAATCCACCTTTGCAATTAACAACACAGCGACAGCAGTGCCAATAGAGTGACCATCTTTGTGTCCTTAAGTCAGACAAGAGCTAGTACAAAATATTATTTTATAAGGGGAAAAAACTAATTAATAGAAAAAGCTAATGATAAGAATTATAATTACTATTCACTACAGATGCAATTATAATGAGATAACTTCCAATTACAGCAGCAGTGGTGAAGTAGAAGAATAATGACAATTAGCTCTTCTCTTTGCTGCCTGAAGACTGTTATTATTTAATATCCTGTGGGGCAAGACAGCATGGGTAGCCATGAAATCTGAATCAAGTATGAAAAAGGACAAATACATTAATTTCCTAGGAGTTTGAGAGTTGTTGTTTTTTCCTGGTGGCTGACTCTCAATCAGCCAGCATCACTCCAAGTAATATTTGAAACTTGCTTCCCCATTACATCTTCCAAACTCTTGTTTCATTTGCTATTGACCTTATCTACATCTTAATGTGCAATGCACAAAACTCTCTACCACTTGCCTTGTTTACACAGCTTCTAATGTATGATAGCCAGCCTGAGTCTGTAACAAAGGCAAGAAAAAGGAATGTCATCTTCAACAGGGAAATAAGGAGGTGCAATGCTTCTGCTGTGCAGAAACTCACAGGACCTTCTATACCTTCAGAAATAAAGAGGGAGAGAAGCTTGCTATTGTTAGAGGTAGCCAAGGGTATTTTGGCATTAGGTACAAATTTTAAGAGTAATATATTCCAAGGGAAGATATCACATACAGTCTGCAAATTTTGACAAATGCTAAATTTACACTTTAAATGTCAACTTTTGAGTGGCATATTCCAGACAACATCCAGCCTTTGGGGATCAATGAAATGGCCAAGCAATAGACAGCTCTCTTTCCTGAGCTACAGGATGTACAGCAGAGATGCTATGTGTAGATGGGGAACACTGAATTTTTAGCACATTTCAGTATCCCCAGTTGTGGTGAGTAGCAGCCCTGTTCTGAAAACGGATGCCACCATCTTTCCCTGGAGGATGTACATGCCTACCTCCTCGTATGGCAGGGGGGTGACAGATGGTGGGCTCGGGAGGATTGCAGCTCCCCTAGAACAAAACCAGATTGGGCGTGGACAGAACTGACTGAAATGTTTTAGTGCCATCTGCCAATGGAGAGGAGAAGCTGACTGGTCTACCTCTGCCAGCCTTTTGCAGTTCTCCCACCGTCCCTCTCCCACCTGCAGGGACACTGAGCCTCCTCCCTGCTTCTCCTCTGTCCCACTGCATGGGCACAGCTCTCACCCACGAGCCCATGGTCTGCAATCCTAATCCTGCAGCTGGAGCTTAATGGTCAGCACTGATGTTTTCCAAATACATCCTTCAGCTTTTCCTCACCACTGCCTTCCTGCACATGGGAAATGGGAGTGGGGTTTAGGGGGCTGGCAGTGAATGCAGGCTCAGGACAGAGCATGGGAGCTGCTACACAAACACACTGCTCTGCTAAATGGTGACATATCAGTGCCACAAAGGGACATGGATGGATCAGTCAGGGTGACTGGCTATATCATCATAATCCATGCCACTGGATGCTTTTGCCACCTGAATGTGTATTCCAAGAATATGAGGAGAAGAGTGATATTTTTATGCAAAGAAAAAACAATAAAGAATTTGGGTAGTTCTGAGTAGGGAAAAGAGCCACGTAAATACACATAAGGATGAGGTGAATTTGCAGAGAAATTTGAGTGTTTTAAATACAACTGCCTCTATAAATGTAACTGTTCATATAAAGGAACTGGTAAAGAAGACCTCAGAATGCATTTAGATTTCAGATTTCTTACAGCACTCTGCCACTGCCTACCTGTTAAAGCTGTGCATGTCACACATGATTCCATCTACGTGCTCAGGACCATATATGCCAAAGCTAGTAAAGGAAAAGGGTGTGCACTCTGGGCCCACAGGAGGGTAGGGGCAGAAGGAAGAGGAAACATCAACACTGCTCTGCAATACACAGGAAGAACCACCTGAATTGCTGTATTTATTTTGTGGAAAAGTCTGATGATACTACTATGGATTTTTTTTTAGCACAAGGCACACAATGGGCAGGTGATAAACCAAATTACTGTTCCATTGCCCTCCTGTGACCATGGTCTAAATCAGGGGGAATACTGCACCTTGCTAAAACTCTACATGCTGCCATGCTCTGGGAATGGCATTGATCACTCTCCTCTGAACTGGAATGTCACCAGTTCACTCAGCAGAGCACTATGGATATTCACTAGTCCCAGCACAGCATTATTCTAACATAAGGAGGCAATAAATTAAATGAACTGCATTGTGTACATGCAACATCTGTGCCTGCCTAGACATGGCTTTACCTGATTGAAAGTGAGCTCTGGGATCAAGTTGCACAAATGCTTGAATCTTTACATCTCACCATGTGTTAAGTGTGTCCAGATGGCAGGTGATACACTCCTATTAACAATCCTCTTTCCCTTCCCTGAAGTGTCTTTGTAGCCCATTGCTGATGTTATTTTAAAGATAGAGGTGATTGAATATGCAAAATATTTTAAAATAATCCTTGTGAGAAAAATGGAATGCATTCATGTGCTTTAAATAGATACACACACACACGGTGTATTTTGCAACGCTGCCAAATAGTCATTGTCCATTTACAGAGAGAAAAAGTCAGAGATAAACAGAGTTATAATAGGAGCATACTGATCTGAACACTTTGCGTTGGCACTTACACTTACTCAAAGCCATTCTTTTAGCAGCCTGCAGAAACAGATCCCAGATTTTTCAGCCAGGTTTTGAGATGCTCCCCTCAGAAAAGTGGTGCACACTTGAAATTCTTTGTCACAAAACTCAAAGTTTGTTCATCCTTCAGCATAGATGTCATTTCATTGTAAAGACAAGTAAAAATTATTGCCCCCCCCATTGCATTTCCACTGGGTAGCTCAGGCACCACAGGTCAGTTTATAAGGATCCTAGGATGGCTATTTAATCTTTAGCACAAATATGTTTAGGACAGGTGTTCTGTAACTGTGAAATACTGGAAAATCTGTAGAGTTCATTGCCCCTTAAGCTCACACTTCTGCACGATGTGCTGCAGGGGCCTGATGTTAACATGCTGGGCTGCAGTACCAAAGATTAGGGTCAGGATCTCCTTGGGATCCTTTTCTTACCCTGTCTTGTTATCCACATGCATTCTCTCATTTCTCATTTGGAGAAGAAGTGTATTTAGGAGGAAAAGACAGCAGGTTTTTTACAGAAGTTAATCTCGGTGCTTAGTGTAGGTCTACAAAAGCAAGGAAGCAAACAAACAAGAAAAAATTGGAACACTAGCTGGGGAGTGCTTCACTTTTTTGTTTGTTTTTTTTTCCTAAAATAGACTTAAATGGTGAAAATTTAAAAGCCCAATTTATACCCATTCATTTGATTATTCAGCATGCGTGTAATCCTTGCTTTTCCATTTTATAATCCTGTCAGATTTTCCCAGAGATTCCCATTTTACACAAGGTAAAAATGAAACACAGTGTTAAATACACTTAATGTACATAAACTGGCAGCTGGAAATCCTTTGTCCTCCAGCCATGACCAAAGGGGCAGAGGTGATTAGGGAAGACCCACTGATTCCTGAGCTGCCTAGTGCCTATTTTCTTATGGCTTTTGGGGCAATTACCCAAAAGCTTGTGCATTGGTGGGCTCTTTGATCAGTCTAGAAGTGTACAGTCCAGGCAAGTGACGATATCTAGGAAAATATTCCTCTGACAGCATTTGGCAGAGTGGCACTGCCAGTGTGAATCAGGGCCCCGTGACATGACCAAAGCAAACAGGGGACAATTGTGACCCTGCTGCAGTGTCCCACAGCTCAGCCAGGCAGCCACACTCCATCCCCCCACCTGCAGCTGCATCTGCTCCATTTCTCCTCTGCATCTGCTGCTCCATCACCTGCATTGTTACTGCTGCAGGCACTGCTTACACAACAGCAATACCCAACAACTTTCCCCTTCATTTCCTCTTTTTTAACTCTACACCATTCCTGCTGTTCCTAACAAGAGACAAGTTCCTCACCTCACCCCGTTCCTGGGAGTTCAGCATCTCCAGGTGCTGCCCTTCCCCTCAGGGGAACTCCCTGGCTTGCAGGTGTTTAGTGCACTTGTCCCCTCAGTGCCACCTCACAGAGACAAACATCACAGCCCTAATCAATAGCTGTCCTCAGGGAGCCTTTTGGAGAATTGTGTTTAGAAAAAGTATGTGGAACTTAACCTCAGATCTCAACAAGGAGGCACGGCTCTCAAGTTTTATTGATTGAAAAAATAATACAAAGCCACATGAAAATGCAGGTTGTAGGGCAAAGGGAGAGTTTAGTAAAAATCAGGCACTTGACAGGCTGAGTTTCCTAATCTGAACTCAGGTAGTGACACTTGTGTTTTTGTAAAATTCTCATTAAAAGACATGCTGCAAAAGGTGCTCCCCTCCACCTGGGCCTCAAATAGGAGCTGACAATACAGGTCTCTATCTAGCTGTCATCTATCTATCTCTTCTACTTTATTTGCTTAACACAGGCAAAGGAAAACAAAGTACTGCTTCCTTGAGAAATTTCTTGGCCATGTTGAATGAGGAAAAATTGCTGAAGATGGTTATTTTATTGAGGCAGGCTAATGAATAAAGCTAGTGTATCAAAATATTGATGGTGTATATGTGCCAAAGGATTTCACTGAAATACTGGTTGAATTTGCCATTCAGGAAGTGGTTAATGCAGCCATGACTGAGTTGCACTGACCTCTTTCTGTTCTTTCCCACAGAAAGAAAGCTCTGTGGGCCAGGGCTGCTCTGACTGCCTATGGGAGGGATATAATAAAGGTCTAACCTCTTAATTTTGGTGAGTTGAAAGGAAATACCCAGATGCTATCAGCTGGTAAAAATTAATACAAACACATTCTTTAATACAAATGTGTTTCCCTTTAAATAAAGTGGTTTTATTAATTTTGTGCATCTCTATACAATGGGAAGCTGATAAAAAATGTGTTTCATACAGCAAAAAATAGGTATAAGCCATTATAGTATTTGATAAATGACTGAAGGAATTTCTATCTTCTCAATCTTGAGTATTCTGCTCATTTGGCATAAAGAGAAGTCTACACATCTACCCCAAAGCAGTGCCAGCATGATGGACAAGTAGACCTTAATACCCAGAGTTGAGCAGCTCCTGCCAAGCCCTTCAGATACACCACAAACAAGGGATTTCAGGAACCCACTGCCTGCTTGGGCTGAGGTCACAACACTCAGGAGACTTTTTTTAAGCTTTGTTTGTGGTTTTTTGTTTGTGTGTCATTTTTTGTTCCAGACAGCACTATTGTTTGTGAAATGCTTCCTATTATGGAGAGTCAAGATTCACAGTAAAATGGTTGCAGAAGTTTCTTGAGAATATAGGTCAGAATTATTAAATAAGCACTAAAAAATGACTTGAACCAGGAGAATGAATAACAGTCTCTAAGTATCATTCACACCACTGTACCACAAATCATCATTTCAATCATTATTGCAATTATTCCTGTAACAGCTCTGAAAGGCTGGAAAGAATAATTATTTCTTAGTAACCATTAAGAAGGGAAGAAAAGTGTGAAAAAAGAAAATTAGGCTTGCATCATTTAAATGAAAAGTTCATGTGTAAGTATGAAACAAGATAAAAAAATTAAAAATGCACATTGTTTTATGTATATGCAATATAGAGCTACATCACTTCCAAACTGAAATATGCATGAAATATTGAAAGATCAATGTGGAAGCTAAAATATCAAAGCTAATTAAGAAAATTAACAATTTGGTATTTTCCTGAAAATGCATGTAATTAGAATTACAACAGCACGATATGTGCTTGGAGAAAATGGAAATACAACACCAGTGTGAGAGTTCTGCACAGAACGGGAAAATTGGCTGGGAGGGAAGAGAATCCAAGTTTACTTTATGATCTTTCCTGTGAGGGGAGGGATGACAAGTGTGCTTCCTTGGCTTTGCTGCTTGTTTTCCTCTACTCTGTGGCACACTGTCAAATCTGAAACGGCCTTAGAATTCAACCAGTCCCTCACTTGGGATAAACAAATGAAATACGATAAAGAGGATTATTGTGATCATCACCAGAATGATTTTTTCCATAAGAAATTATATAGAAAGTTTTTAATGTCCTTTTGCAAACATACAGATCTATCAAAGAGATGCTCACAGGTGTGTATAAGTGAGGTATGTAAATGTGTTTACAAAGATGTACATTTTAATCCCTGCTCTCTCTAGCTTATTCACTTCAATTCAAAGAGGAAAATAATTCCTTTCATTACTGTGAGGGACACTTTACCTTCTCAGCCTCACACTCGACAAGGTTCTCCCAGCCCCTGGAGATGCTGAGTGCTGCCAGAGATGGGCAGTGAGCAGGGTGTTTCCTTTCAAAAGCACTGATCCCATTCCCAGCAGATCTTGCTGAAGCACACAGGACAGTGAAGCAGCAGCTGATGTGAACCTGCCTCCATGGTCTCTGTGATGACTGCCTGGAATGTTCTCATGCCATTTGGAGTGTCCTATCAATCCTTTTCTGCTCTATTGAGAAATAATAGTCCTGCCTTTAAAAGGCTGGCCCTTGGCCTGGAAAGAAAGGTGCTGTACCACAATAATTATGGACATTTCTTCCAGGAGGGTTGGTTTGTCTGTGTGTTTTCATGCTTTGGAGAAGAGGCCCAATGTGACAAACAGCATTTTTTGTTCCAAAGTAAGATGGCTACCCCGTAGTAGAATCAGTTTAAAGAAGATTTTTGTCATTGAACTGGAAAAGAAAAAGATAGGCTTGTCACTTTCCCTCCTTTTTTTTTTTTTGTAGAGGAGGAGTATGTTAAAGATTTCAACAGTGATATTCTGAGACAACTTCAATTTCACATGAAAGCATGTTTCTGCCTCCTCTGCCTCTCCTGTACTATATTGATAGGTCTTTGGTTGTGCCTACTGTTGTGAAGAAAATTAGCTCTTGCTCATTTCCACTTCAAAACACTGCCTGGCAGGACCATCCTCTTCCTTACCTCAAATGTAGTTTAGAAAGTGCCTTAGAGAAAGATTCTGGTAAAAGTATGAATACAGTGCATGATTTCAGGAAGGAATAAAACCATACCTGCATACACATGTATATATTAATGCACACACACAAATGCACATAAATATTTAGCCTGTGTGCAAATATACTCATAAATATGTGTGTGCACATTTCTAAATATGCAAACACATGTATTAATATACAACTAAACATACAAACCTCACTGCAACCTACAAATACCCAATTTAATTTTCAATTAACTTGCAATCAGAAGCTTAAGTACTTTGTGTGCTCACACCCACATGAACATTTGTCCTTTTCAGCCAAAACCACAAAGATTTTATGGATATGGCTGTAAGAGTAATAAAATTTGAATTAAACAATTATTAGTATCATCATTAAATGGAAGGATGGGAGGAGAAGTACTCTGCACATGCTTTGAAAACTCCATTTCCTTTGCCACTGAGGACATGTCTGCTCTTTACCCAAATGCCAATGATTTGAGGAGGTATGGAAAATTGTGCACAAGGTACTCCCATGTGTTGAAGTGAATATTTCCTGTGTGGCAAGTCCCTGTGGTCAGAAAAGAGAAGTGATTCTAGGATTTATTAGCATTTCAACAAACTGTGCACAGATTCTCACACTCCTCTTGTTGCCTTTAATATTCTACACAGAAGGGCACAAGGTTTTCTGCATACAGAGGGATTCACGTGCAAATCTTGCAAACTGCACACTTGTTCAAAGTAGATCTTAAGCAGAAACTATGTCTAACTCTTAAATTTATTAAGCAAAAATGATAAAAGAGTAGCCAAATAAGTAAAGAAACATGAGGGAAAACAAAGTTCTATGGAAATCTATTTCTTGAAATGACTTTTTACATGTCACTTGAGCATATATCTCTGAAAAGGGAAAAAATCTTTCCTGTGGAAAAGTAAAACATGGATTAATTT